>NW_026575720.1:0-35095 GCF_028641065.1 Leucoraja erinaceus | reverse complement strand
AGTTGACTCACCGCTCAATGCCCTTCTCCAAGTCATTGCTGAAGAACAGGAACACCATCTTCACCCTGGGTAACCGTGGAAACGTGATTGCCTCATCGGAACTGGAAGCCCCCATCATCGTGCCCCACGTAGCACAGAAGAACGACACTCGGGTAAGCGAGCTACCCCCCCTCCATTTCCAACCCCTCCCCCCCCACTGTCCATTCCCCAGGGTCAAACCAGCAGACGGGGCTGGCAGCACTTAGCAGGTCAGGCAGTGGCCGTGGAGAGAGAATCGATGGCACAGGGGTAAAGTTGCAGCGCCGGAGACCCAGGTTCAATCCCAACTACGGGTGCTATCAAAACGGAGTTTGTACGTTCTCCCCGTAACTGCATGGGTTTTCTCCGGGTTTGGAGAAACAGCATCTCATATTTTGCATGCATAGTTTACACCCCAGCGGTATGATCATTGACTTCTCTAACTTCAGATAGCCCTTGCTTCCCCTCTCTCCATTCCCTTCCCCTTCCCAGTTCTCCCACCAGTCTTACTGTCTCCACCTACATTCTATCTCTGTCCTGCCCCCTCCCCTGACATCAGTCTGAAGAAGGGTCTCGACCCAAAACGTCACCCATTTCATCTCTCCTGCCCCGCTGAGTTACTCCAGCATTTTGTGTCTACCTTGGATAAGTAGGAGGAGGTGTCTGAGAGTTGTCGCCTGGCCTCAGCTAGACTAGGTCTGCCAGACTAGACTAGGTCAGCCAGACAGAGGTCCTCGTGCCAGACTACCACGGCACCTCCCTTGTAGACGGGTTGGATAATGTCGGGGTTGCTGCAGCCTGTAGTGAGCGGAGGGCTGTACGTTCAGAGGGGGTGAGGTTAGGATAGATAAAGGGGGTGGAAAAGTTGCGACGGTCGACGTCACGCCGACAGTTAGAAATAACGAGGTGGAGAGAGAGTAGAAGACCATCAGGGGGAGTCCAAGAAGCATCAGTCTGAAGAAGGGTCTCGACCCGAAACGTCACCATTCCTTCTCTCCAGAGATGCTGCCTGTCCCGCTGAATTACTCCAGTATTTTGTGCCTTATCTTCTGTGATGTGACGTTACTCTCCTCCCTCCCAGTACCCCTTTGAGAGCCTGTTTCGGAGCCAGCACTACGGCCTTCTAGACAACAGCTGTCGTGAATACCTCTTCCTCTGTGACTTCTTCATGGTGACCGGAAACTCCGCTCAAGATCTCTTCAACGCCATCAAGGGTAAAACCCTCAGCATTGTCTTGGTGAGTTTAAGCAGACTCTTGCCGCTGGTGGAGAGAAATGATTTACCCCTGCATTTGGCCTTCCCCGCGGACAGGCTCGATGCAGGAAAAATGCTCCCCATTTTGGTGGAAGTCCAGAACCAATGGTCACAGTTTAAGAATAAGGGGTACGCCATTTAGAACGGAGATGAAGAAAACAAATATTTCACCCAGAGAGTTGTGAATCTGTGGAATTCTCTGCCATAGAAGGCAGTGGAGGCCAATTCTCGTGATACTTTCAAGAGAGAGTTAGATTTAGCTCTTACGGATAACGGTATCCAGAGATATGGGGAGAAAGCCGGAGCGGGGTATTGATTTTGGATGATCAGCCATGATCATATTTAAATGGCCTACCCCTTATTCTTAAACTGTGAGCCCTGGTTCTGGACACCCCCAACATGGGGAACATTGTTCCTGCATCCGGCCTGTCCAATCCCTACAGTATTGTTATATGTTTCTGTAAGATCCTGATCTGTGAATCAGAATGGTCGGTGTGTAATTCCCCTTCAGAAACACGTGGACACCTATGTTGCCGATTGCTACGACAGTATCGCCGTTTTCCTGTCCATCCACATCATCCTCCGCTTCAAGACCATGATGACCAAGCGGAACGTCCCTGCTGTCGACAATGAAGTGAAGCAGAATGTCCAATGCTGGAGACAAATAGCACCTCATATTTCACTCGGGCAGCTTGCACCCCAGCGAACATTGATTTCTGATGAAGGATCTCGACCCGAAAACGTCACCCATTGAGTTTGAAAAAGGGTCTCGACTCGAAACGTCACCCATTGCTTCTCTCCAGAGACACTGCCTCTCCCGCTGAGTTACTCCAGCTTTTTGTCTATCTTCGGTTATACCAGCATCTGCCATTCCTTCTTATACATTGACTTCTCTAGCTTCAAGTAAGCCTTGCTTTCCCTCTCTCTCTCTTCATCCCCCCCCCTCCCTTCCCAGTTCTTCAACCAGTCTTACTGGCTCCGAATACATTTTATCTCTGTTTGCTTTGTTGTCACCTTCTCCCAGCGAACACTGGTCTATTCTACATTTTCCTGCATCTCCATTCCCTTTGTCCTGTTTTCACACCTTGCACTTCCTTATCTATGTATCTCCCTCTCCCCTGACATCAGTCTTAAGAAGGGAACTGCAGATGCGGGTTTAAACCGAAGATAGACACAAACTGCTGGAGTAACGCAGCGGGACAGGCAGCATCTTTGGAGAGAAGGGTGATGTTTCGGGTCGAGATCCTTCTTCAGACTTCGCCTATCCACGTTCTCCACAGATGATGCCTGACCAGCTGAGTTACACCAGCACTCTGTGAAACGTCACCTATCCATGTTCTCCACAGATGCTGCCTGACCCGCTGAGTTACTCCAGCCCTCTGTGAAACGTCACCTATCCATGTTCTCCACAGATGCTGCCTGACCCACTGAGTTACTCCAGCACTCTGTGAAACGTCACCTATCCATGTTCTCCACAGATGCTGCCTGACCCGCTGAGTTACTCCAGCACTCTGTGAAACGTCACCTACCCATGTTCTCCACAGATGCTGCCTGCGCATCATCTTAGTGTGGTTAAGTTTAGTTTAGTTTAGTTTAGAGATACAGCATGGAAACAGGCCAGGCCGACCATCGATCACCCGTTCTCATTACTTCTATGTTATCCCGCTTTTGCATCCACTCCTTACACGTTTAGTTTAACCTACTTTAATGATTCCCGGTGGAAACAGGCCCTTCGACCCACCGGGTCCGCAACGACCAGTGATCCCCGCACATTAACACTATCTTACATACACGAGGGACAATTTTTACATTTACCAAGCTAATTAACCTACAAACCTGTGCGTCTTTGGAGCGTGGGAGGAAACCGAATCTCAGAGAAAACCCACGCATGTCACAGGGAGAATGTACAAACTCCGTTTAGACATGCTGTAGTTTGAATCGAACCCGGGTCTCCAGCGCTGCATTCGCAGTAAGGCAGCAACTCCACCACTGTGCCACCGTGACAGCCCACATGTTTAAGAACATTTGTTGTACTTGTATTCAGTGGGTGGGTTTTGTTCTGAATTACTTGGTGTTGTAAATACTGGTATGAATCTATTTTACTTCGGAGTCACGTGAGTGACTTCGTGAAGAACCCGCTTACAACGCATGCGTGTCATGGACGACAGATAGCACAATGGGCTAAGAGTTCGGCTGGCGACCGGAAGGTAGTCGGTTCAAATCCCGCTTGGAGTGCATACTGTCGTTGTGTCCTTGGGCAAGACACTTCACCCACCTTTGCCTGTAATGGAATGTTACGGCGGCAGGCGCGGGCACACCGCGACGCCCTGTGTCTCCCTTTCAAGGGAGATGCTAAAAATGCATTTCGTTGTCTCTGTACTGTACACTGACAATGACAATAAATTGAATCATTTCATTTCATTTCATTTCATTACGCTAACGCATTGCAACTCGTCATTGTCGGGAGGAAGGACGTTCCTCCCAAACGGCGGGGTTTTCGAACCTGCAACAGTAAGGTAAGTGAACATCGTTCTTTACCTACCTTTTTATACAGAAGGCTGTTGGAAGCTGGCGGGGGAGAAGTCTGCAAGCGCCGACAAGGACAGCAGGCAGCCAGCAACGGCCGGTGGCACGACAGTCTCCCTTAGCGGGAGTTCGTGCGACTTTAGCTCCGGGAAGAAAATACCGACAAGGGAGCACTCCGGAGCCGACACAGCCCCAAAGACCGACGCTACATGGGCCTGGGGCTGTGGAACAGGTAAGAAAATTCCTTACCTTTTCTTATTCTTTCCAGGAAAGCTGACGAGCTGCCGTTTCTACAGCAGCAGTCAGCCAGCAACGGAAGTCGGCACCACTGTCTCCCATAACTGGAGCGAGTGCCAACTTCACCCCATACGGGGTGGAGGGAAAAAACAGAGCCAACAACCCACAAAACAGTGGGTTGTATTAGTGCTCTGGCATTTTTTAAAATTAGCGGGTCCCTAGGAACAGAAGGACCAGCCCCGTAAACACCGGGGTCGGGCCGAGCGGCTCGAACCCGACACGGAGGGAACGACGTTCACCAGGGGAAAAAATTAAAAGTCGGGAACAGCAGGTAAGAGACTCTGCGTTTCCTTCCACTTACCCTTTAGGTGCAAACATGGACCGGATCCATGTAAGCTGCAGAAAGACCGCGGAGTGCAGGCAGCCGGCAGGAGAACAGCAACGGCAGCCAGCAGCGGCAGCGGCAGCGGCAGGAGCAGCAGCGGCAGCCGCAGCAGCGGCAGCCGACAACGGCAGGAGCAGCAAAGGCACTTCGACTCCCGGAGGGGAAAACACCTGTGCCCGACGTCGCTCCCGCAACAGGGGGCAAATTCATTTCTGGGGCAGTATGCCAGTCTCGCTTTGGAAGCGAGTCTGGCTTGAAGCAGCGCTAACGGCCAGCGCCGAGGCCAAGGACATTGCAGTGCAGTTGACTGGCTGCCATCCACCGTGAGGGACCAGTAATGTGAGTACCGGGGTCGGTCCCAGCGGGTTTTTAGTTAAAGTGATCGCTTCTTGGCCTTTTGGCTAAGATCAACTATAGTAGCTGTTTATTATCAGTTTTAAATCTGATACGTCCCTTATCTAAGGACCATATAAGCAGGAGTCCCCAGAACTGAGGGCATTAGAGTGGGGTTGACCGGCTGAAACGACCGCGAGGGACCAGTACCGTGAGTACCGGGGTCGGTCCCAGCGGTCTGAGATAAACGAGCAGCAAGGAGCGCTGAGAGCGTTGGAGCCGGGTTAAAGAAATGGACTAGGTGGAATCAGCTGTGCCAGATGCCCTCCACACCGGCCATATCCACTCCACGGAAGGAAGGACAAAGCTGGAGAAGGAGGACCGTGGAACAGCGGGCAGCCAGCAGCAGCCAGCGGCACTTGGATCAACCGTAGTGGGATCAGCTGTGCCCAATGTCGGGCCTGCACCGGCCAGAGCCATGCGGCCGAGCGGTAAGGCTAGACACAAATCAAACAAGTTAGTGGACTCAGAAGGGTCCGACTTTGCATAACCGCCGGCGACCAGCGCCTGAGAGCGCTGGAGGAGAAAGAAGTGGTGTATGGAGCCTTCCTCCAACGTGATAAACCCGCAGCAGTACCTTTTTTGAGGGCTGCACAGTGCTTCTACCCCATCAGAGGGGAGCACTGCGGGTCAGTTCTGGGCTGACCTGCAAGAGGGGTCCGCAGAACAAAAGACAAGTGGGCAGGAGGTAAGCCCCACATGGGTACCCCGTGCGGGACCCTAGAGATCTCTAACTCTATAAAAAAGAGTAGGCAGGACCCTGATGGGCCAGAGCCTGGTAAAACAACGTCCCATGATCCTAACACAGCAGGGACTCTGCTGGACATGGTGGCTGATTACTTTAACCAAGTCAAACATGGGTAGACTTGGATCCAGGATGGCAATAGTATTACTATATGTCTGGCCACAAACGCCAACAAGAAATATTTACAGAGACTGGCCAGACATCTGCCACCTGGCAACGGTGAGGCATTACAGGTGCCCAGTGTAAACCAATGCATTTGGCAGCATATGGGGACGAACATCAGGAACCAGGACCTCAAGATCCAGAGAACCTTAAAGGGATTGACGGAAGGCATCATAGCATACACCCGCACCCTGGACTAAACGTAGGTAACCAAAGACCATCAAGACGCACTAGCTCTGTTTAGTAATATGCAATATGACCTGAACTACATGTGGAAGGCTGCCATTCAGCCAGCACTGGGATCCCAAAAATGCTACCATTTGCAAACAAAGAACCGTGTGTGGACGAAGCCAAGACACTGGGGCTCATCAAGGCCAGCGCAAGGGCCTATTTTGGAGCACGATACCAGCCACAGGCAAGGCCATAAAAAATGTGGCTCATACCAGTGGCAGTGCCAGAAATCAATATAACCCGCAGGATACTTTTTTAGGGTATGGCCAGGGCGGCCACCCTGGAAGATGCGGAAGCCTCAACCTCCCACACAACCCCGAACAAGAGATATCAAACCAGAACCTCCTTTTCAAAAAACCAAGGAAATAACACAACCACCGGTAACCATGGAGGTAGGTGGGTGTGGTTTCTTCTGTTAAAAAAGGGACCCACGATGGTGGGGGAGGGGAGGTTGCAAAACTTCAGTTATGTATGGTATATAATCACTACAGATTCATATAATCTCAGCAGTATTCAGGGTTATCTGATAGGATTTACTCATCCCAATAACCCCAGTACAACATACACCAGAATGGCATTTTGTACTTACATAAACCAAACAATCAAAAAACCCACATGGTGCTACAAAAATTGTACACAAAAGGTGTGATTGAGCATACTTTTCATGGAACATTAGAATTTGTATCAAACATATTTATTAAAAATAAAATAGAGTGGGGTTGCAGGATTATCATTGATTTTTCAACCCTAAACACATTCGTTCAAGATATTCATTTTAAGATGGATACTCTTATTACTGATAAAGACTTGGTGTCAGCTGGGTTTTTCTATATGGCTGGCATTGACTTAAAAGAGGGGCAAACATCAGCCCCAATATTATTTACTAAAATTCAAAAACCAGCTTGGCATTGTTATGTAAACAAAGCCATAGGGTGATGTATTTCCCCCGTTCTGCCCCATCAATGGGGTTCTAGGGAAAATTCAACTGGACTCGGCATCTGCAATTCTCAGAGTACCCGACTGGCCTACAAAATCATGGTATTCGGTCATACAGGGGATGGTGTTAGAACCATGTTCCCTCATGAACATAGCCAAATTTATTAATTCATCCAGTGACTGGGGGCAGTCATCCATGCCATAAGACTATGGATTTATTGATTTGTAGAGTCTAAAAGACCCACTACACGGCATGGGGCTGTCAGACAGGACGATGAATCTCATCTCATCTGCACTAAGACTGTCAACACGGAAGCAGTACCTTGGACACATCAAGAAATGGGGCATATACTGCTTGGACAACAACCTCGACCAAAAGGCCAAGAACATTCTGGCCGTATTGGAATTTTAACAAGCCTCCATTATGATAATCGATGGAGCTGCAGTGCCATCAATAGTGCCAGAAGTGCACTCTCCAATTGCCTATCACAAGGAACGGAGCGGCACACGGTGGGAACGCACCCCCTGGTAAGAAAACCAGGTACTCCGAAATCTGGGAAGTGGGTGTTGTTCTACACATGCTGACGAGCTGGTAGCCCATAACAGCATTGTCACTTCAGTAAAGGACCATGAAGATGGTTATGCTCATGGTGTTATTTACCGCACAACGAGTCCAGCCATTAAGCAAACTGAGCCTGGACTCCCTGATCATCTCACCCGAGAAACTGGTGTTTGTCATACAGGATTTAATAAAAGAAAACAGACCAGGTTCATCGGGTCAAGTGTTTGAATTTATGGTATACCCATATGACGAACGACTGTGTATAGCAAGACACATCCAACAATACATAGAATATGCTAAGAGCATTCGAGGTCAGAGAATGTTTATCTCTGTTGTTTATCTCTTACAAGAAACCGCATGAAAGGGTCACGGCCCAAACTATATCAAGGTGGCTCAAATATGTCCTAAAGTTGGCAGGGATAGACACTAATGTTTTTTAACTCTCATTCCACCAGGGCTGCAGCAACATCCGCAGCAAAAATTCTAGAGGTACCCACAGACCAAATCCTCAGAATGGCAGGATGGTCATCCAAAAGGGTTTTCCAAAGGTTTTATAATAAACCAGTTATTTTTTGGAACCATCATTGTATTCAGAAACCATTTTACGTTCAACAATATAATTTGCCCGAAAGGTTACAGGGCTATGATTCTCCATGTAAAAAATGTATATATTTTTTCGTTATACCACACAACTTTTTGTATAAGTGTGTTTTTAAACTTACTAATGATGCTCTCTCCCAATACCCAAGGCAGTTGTGAAGCATGGACTCGTTCCACGGCATGAGGTCACAGAGCTTTGAAATCTTCACGAAGCCACTCACGTGACTCCGAAGTAAAATAGTAAGATTAAACGAGAACTTACCAGTTTGAAGTTTGATCTGTATTTTATGAGGAGTTACGATGAGGGATTACGTGCCCTCCGCTCCCACCCTCTTATGATCATATCACAAACTGGTATATCTTTGATAATCTTACTATGTTAGATCATTATAGGTTCCTGTGACCTCACACCGCTGCTTTGAAGAATGACACGCATGCGTTGTAAGCGGGTTCTTCACGTAATCCCTCATCGTAACTCCTCATAAAATACAGATCAAACTTCAAACTGGTAAGTTCTCGTTTAATCTTACTATTTTTGGTTAAAGATGCTGCAAGAGAGGGCAAGGTTGGTAACGGCTCTGTGTGTCTCTCCAGGTACTGTGTGTCCGTGTGTCTCTCCAGATCCTGTGGCTGAGGTTTGAGTTCATCCTGGAGCTGAACACCCAGAGCATTCGCACACAGACCCACAGAAACTGGGAGCCCTCGACACCCGGCCCCACTATGTAAGCCCCACACAGCCCACGTACACACCCCGCCCCACCACACACACACACACACACACACACACACACACACACACACACACACACACCCCCTGACCCACACACACCCTGACCCACACACACACACACACACACACACCAACCACAAACACACACACTCACAAACCCACACACACACACACACACACACCCCCCCACCCACACACACACACACACACACACACACACACACCACATCCAGAGGTTATGTTGCGTTTCTTGTGTTCTTAGGAGACTTTCAGCAAGTATTGTTTTAATCACTTTCCTCGTGGTCTCTGACACCTGACCCACACGCCCACCCACAACCCACACCCACACACACCCAGCCCCCTACACACACACACACACACACACACACACCCTGACCCACAAGCACCCGGCCCAACACACACCCTGTCCCACACACACCCGGCCCCACTATGTAAGCCCCACGCAGCCCACATACAAACCCGGCCCCACACACACACACAGCCCACTATGTAAGCCCAGTCCAGCCCATGTACAGACTCGGCCCCACACACACCCTGCCCCACTCTGTAACCACTCAGTCCACACACACAACCCCACACACCCCCACCCACACACACACACACACACACACACATACACCCTGCCCCACTCTGTAACCACGCAGTCCCCACACACACCTGGCCCCACACATCCAGTCCCCACATACACCTACACACACACCCACCCACCCACATCCACACACACCTGGCCCCACACACCAACACAACCAACCCCCCCCCACACACACACACACACCCATTCCCCACACACAAACCCACTCTATGACTATCCCTGTGTGTGTGTGTGTACGTACATGTGTGTGTGTGTGTGTACGTACATGTGTGTGTATGTTCATGTATGTGCGTGTGTACGTACGTGTGTGTATGAACGTCTGCATGGACACATGTCTGTGTGTATGGGTATATGTGCACATACGTATGTGTGTGTGTACGTGTGCGTAAATGTGTATGTACATGTGTACGCGTGTATATGTATGTATGTGTACATGTTGACATGTGTGTATGGAGTTTATTATCATTACCACATGTACTGAGGAACAGTGAAAATCCAGTCAAACAAACGACGATGAACGAGTACAAACACGTCATCCACAGGAAACAGATAAAGGCGACAATATTTAGTGGAAGATACAGTCCAACTAAAGATAATCTGGAGGTGTGCGTTTTCACACTTCTGTACTTCTTTCTTGATGGGAGAGAGGAGAAAAGGGAGTTACCCGCGTGAGACTGGTCCTTGATTATGCTGCTGGCCTTGCCGAGGCAACGTGAGGTGTAGCTGGAGTCAATGCAAGGGAGATTGGTTTGTGTGTGTGATGGTCTGGGCTACTGGCCTTGCCGAGGCAGCGTGAGGTGTCGATGGATTCAATGGAAGCGAGGTTGGTTTGTGTGTGTGATGGTCTGGGCTACAGTATGTCCACGACTATCTGCTTTTTGTCGCGAGGCTTGGACGGAGCTGTTCCCGATGGCGCTGTGATGCAGACCGATCTTTCCCTGCACAGGTGGAGGTGGAGAACTTTGTGCTGCGGATGGCCGCAGAGTTTTCCTCCCGCCGGGAGCAGTTGATGCTGCCTCACAGCGCCAGAGGCCCAGGTTCCATCCTGCCTACGGGTGCTGTCTGTATAGTGTTTGTACGTTCTCCCCGTGATCTGTGTGGGTTTTCTCCAAGATCCCCAGTTTCCTCCCAGACTCCAAAGACATACAGGTTTACAGTTTGATTGTCTTGGTATCAATGTAAATTGTCCCCAGTGAGTGTAAGGTAGTGTCAGTGTGCGGGGATCACTTGTGCGCCGAAGGACCTCTTGTTTCTCTAAACTCTGCTGTATCTCTAAACTAAAATACTTCACTAACTCAGCGGCTCAGGCAGCACCCCTGCGGCAATGGACAGATGGCATATTGAGTCAGGGCCCTTCCCAATGTAAATCACCTACCCATGTTCTCCACAGATGTTGCCTGACCCACTGTGTTACTCCAGCACTCTGTGAAAGATACCTATCCATGTTCTCCACATATGTTGCCTGACCCACTGTGTTACTCCAGCACTCTGTGAAACATTACCTATCCATGTTCTCCACATATGTTGCCTGACCCAGGAGTGTTGGTCAATGAAGAAAGCGAATGGTATGTTAGCTTTCATAGCAAAAGGATTTGAGTATAAGAGCAGGGAGTTTCTACTGCAGTTGTACAGGGTCTTGGTGAGACCACACCTGGAGTATTGCGTACAGTTTTGGTCTCCAAATCTGAGGAAGAACATTATTGCCATAGAGGGAGTGCAGAGAAGGTTCACCAGACTGATTTCTGGGATGTCAGGACTGTCTTATGAAGAAAGACTGGATAGACTTGGTTTATACTCTCTAGAATTTAGGAGATTGAGAGGGGATCTTATAGAAACTTACAAAATTCTTAAGCGGTTGGACAGGCTAGATGCAGGAAGATTGCTCCCGATGTTGGGGAAGTCCAGGACAAGGGGTCACAGCTTAAGGATAAGGGGGAAATCCTTTAAAATGAGAAGAACTTTTTTCACAGAGAGTGGTGAATCTCTGGTACTCTCTGCCACAGAGGGTAGTCAAGGCCAGTTAATTGGCTATATTTAAGAGGGAGTTAGATGTGGCCCTTGTGGCTAAGGGGATCAGAGGGTATGGAGAGAAGGCAGGTACGGGATACTGAGTTGGATGATCAGCCATGATCATATTGAATGGCGGTGTAGGCTCGAAGGGCCGAATGGCCTACTCCTGCACCTAATTTCTATGTTT
This sequence comes from Leucoraja erinaceus, assembly GCF_028641065.1. Lineage (NCBI taxonomy): Eukaryota > Metazoa > Chordata > Chondrichthyes > Rajiformes > Rajidae > Leucoraja > Leucoraja erinaceus. The sequence goes on along the minus strand of NW_026575720.1, from coordinate 23,506 downwards.
CTATTTGAAGCCCTCAGGTTCTCCAAACGATGCTGTCCCTCCTCGACTATTTAAAGAGGTTTTCCCCACTGTAGGACCATCTGTTATTGCAGTCATTAATAGCAGCCTGTCCTCAGGTGTTGTCCCTGAAAATTTTAAACATGCAGTAGTACAACCCCTGATTAAAAAACCTGCTCTTGACCCTGCAGTTCTTGGAAATTTCAGGCCTATCTCTAAACTGCCTTGTCTTTCAAAAATCCTGGAGAAGATCGTGCAAAGTCAATTAATGGCCTTTCTGGAAGAACATAATATTCTAGAAGTTTTCCAATCTGGTTTTAAGGCCCTGCACAGCACCGAATCAGCCCTTTTAAGAGTTTTTAATGATATTTTTTTAGCTACTGACCTTGGTGACTGTGTTATCCTTGTGCTTTTAGATTTGACTGCTGCTTTTGACACAGTGGATCATGAAAGATTGATCTCACGTTTGAAGCAGTGGGTGGGTATCAGGGGCATAGCACTGGAGTGGTTCAGGTCGTACCTGGCTGATCGAACTTTCTGTGTCAGCCTTGGGGACTCTGTATCCTCCTCTGCTCCTCCCTCGTGTGGGGTTCCACAGGGCTCAGTTCTTGGCCCTCTCCTCTTCTCTCTCTATTTGCTGCCACTTGGTTCCATACTAAGGAAGCACGGAATTTCATTCCACTTTTATGCAGACGACAGTCAGATTTATGTGCCTCTTAAAAAGAAGGATGAACGCTCTGTCGGACTGTTACTTGAGTGTCTCAACGACATAAAGGCCTGGATGGCTCTGAACTTTTTAAACGTTAATGATAACAAGACGGAAGTAATGGTTTTTGGTGGCACCACTGGGGCCCCCCCTGTAGATCTGGGCTCCCTGGCCCAGTATATCAGACCAAGCATCACAAACCTAGGGGTTAAAGTGGACCCTGAGCTTAAATTTGACAGTCAGATCAAGGCTGTTGTTAAATCAAGCTTTTTCCATTTGAGGCAGCTGGCCAAAATAAAGCCAATTCTGTCAAGGCAGCACTTTGAGACGGTAATCCACGCCTTTGTTACCACTCGGCTGGATTACTGCAATGCACTGTATGTGGGGGTTAGTGGGTCCTCCATCGCCCGTCTCCAGATGGAACAGAATGCAGTTGTACGTCTTTTAACTGGCACACGTAAACATGAGCACATTTTGCACATTTTAGCCTCACTCCATTGGTTGCCTATTCAGTTTAGGATCCATTTTAAAATTCTTTTATTTGCTTTTAAATCCCTGAATGGTCTTGCCCCGCCCTACCTACCTATCTGAGCTTCTACACCCTTATACACCCGCCCGCTCTCTCAGGTCAGATAATCAGCTGCTCCTGAGTGGGCCTAAAACTAAGCTGAAGCTCAGAGGGGACCGTGCCTTTACTGTGTCGGCACCCAAATTATGGAACGATCTGCCTCTCCACATTGAACAGGCCTCTACTCTGTCTGTTTTTAAATCACTTCTTAAAACCCATCTCTTCTCCGTGGCCTTTGATACCCAGTAAGATGTCGACTTTATTTATTTACTTGATTTAATTTCTTATTTTTTGATTGCTTTTATTCCGTGGCTATTATTTTTACTCATGTTTTATGTCTTTTAATTTATTGTTGTATTTCATATGTAATTTTTGCGCCTCATGTGAGCTGTTATGGTGACTGTTTATGATGTCTTATTTATTCTTTTGTACAGCACTTTGGTCAACATTGGCTGTTTTAAAGTGCTTAACAAATAAAATTGGATTGGACCCGCTGAGTTACTCCAGCACTCTGTGAAACGTCACCTATCCATGTTCTCCACAGATGTTGCCTGACCCGCTGAGTTACTCCAGCACTCTGTGAAACGTCACCTATCCATGTTCTCCACAGATGCTGCCTGACCCACTGAGTTACTCCAGCACTCTGTGAAACGTCACCTATCCATGTTCTCCACAGCTGCTGCCTGACCCACTGAGTTACTCCAGCACTCTGAAACATCACCTATCCATGTTCTCCACAGATGCTGCCTGACCCACTGAGTTACTCCAGCACTCTGTGAAACGTCACCTATCCATGTTCTCCACAGATGCTGCCTGACCCGCTGCGTTGTGTTTAACCTATCTGGGTCAATACTTAATTTAGGGGAGAGAATCTAGTAATAGTGATACAGCGCAAAAAAGGCCCTTTGGCCCATCAGGTCCATATTGTCCAAGCGCCACTTATCCTACACTGATCTCTTCGTATTCTCCCCCACATTCTCATCGAATTCACCCCAAGATTCTATATTTACAGGTTTACAAGAATGATTGCAGGAATGTGTGAGTTAACATATGATGAGCGTTTGTCGGCATTGGGCCTGTACTCGCTGGAGTTTAAAAGGATGAGGGGGTCCTCATTGAACGTTCATGCCGACGTTCATACACACATATGTACGTACACACACACATACATGAACATACACACACATGTACGTACACACACAAACACACACATGTACGTACACACACACACACACACACAGGGATAGTCATAGAGTGGGTTTGTGTGTGGGGAATGGGTGTGTGTGTGTGTGGGGGGAGGGGGGGCGGGGATTGGTTGTGTTGGTGTGTGGGGCCAGGTGTGTGTGGATGTGGGTGGGTGAGTGTGTAGGTGTATGTGGGGGACTGGATGTGTGGGGCCAGGTGTGTGGGGGGACTGCGTGGTTACAGTGTGGGGCAGGGTGTATGTGTGTGTGTATGTGTGTGGGGTTGTGTGTGTGGACTGAGTGGTTACAAAGTGGGACAGGATGTGTATGTGTGGGGGGGCGTGGGTGTGTGTGGGTCAGGGTGTGTGTGTGTGTGTGTGTGTGGGTGTCAGCGTGTGTGTGGGTCAGGGTGTGTGTGTGTGTGTGTGTGTGTGGGGGCCGGGTGTGTACGTGGGCTGTGTGGGGCTTACATAGTGGGGCCGGGTGTCGAGGGCTACCAGTTTCTGTGGGTCTGTGTGCGAATGCTCTGGGTGTTCAGCTCCAGGATGAACTCAAACCTTGGCCACAGTATCTTCGGTTTAAACCAGCATCTGCAGTTCCCTTCTTAAGACTGATGTCAGGGGAGAGGGAGATACATAGATAAGGAAGTGCAAGGTGTGAAAACAGGACAAAGGGAATGGAGATGCAGGAAAATGTAGAATAGACCAGTGTTCGCTGGGAGAAGGTGACAACAAAGCAAACAGATAAAATGTAGTCGGAGCCAGTAAGACTGGTTGAAGAACTGGGAAGGGAGGGGGGGGGGATGAAGAGAGAGAGGAAAAGCAAGGCTTACTTGAAGCTAGAGAAGTCAATGTATAAGAAGGAATGGCAGATGCTGGTATAACCGAAGATAGACAAAAAGCTGGAGTAACTCAGCGGGGGCAGTGTCTCTGGAGAGAAGCAATGGGTGACGTTTCGAGTCGAGACCCTTTTTCAAACTCAATGGGTGACGTTTTCGGGTCGAGATCCTTCATCAGAAATCAACGTTCGCTGGGGTGCAAGCTGCCCGAGTGAAATATGAGGTGCTATTTGTCTCCAGCATTGGACATTCTGCTTCACTTCATTGTCGACAGCAGGGACGTTCCGCTTGGTCATCATGGTCTTGAAGCGGAGGATGATGTGGATGGACAGGAAAATGGCGATACTGTCGTAGCAATCGGCAACATAGGTGTCCACATGTTTCTGAAGGGGAATTACACACCGACCATTCTGATTCACAGATCAGGATCTTACAGAAACATATAACAATACTGTAGGGATTGGACAGGCCGGATGCAGGAACAATGTTCCCCATGTTGGGGTGTCCAGAACCAGGGCTCACAGTTTAAGAATAAGGGGTAGGCCATTTAAATATGATCATGGCTGATCATCCAAAATCAATACCCCGCTCCGGCTTTCTCCCCATATCTCTGGATACCGTTATCCGTAAGAGCTACTCTCTCTTGAAAGTATCAAGAGAATTGGCCTCCACTGCCTTCTATGGCAGAGAATTCCACAGATTCACAACTCTCTGGGTGAAATATTTGTTTTCTTCATCTCCGTTCTAAATGGCCTACCCCTTATTCTTAAACTGTGACCATTGGTTCTGGACTTCCACCAAAATGGGGAGCATTTTTCCTGCATCGAGCCTGTCCGCGGGGAAGGCCAAATGCAGGGGTAAATCATTTCTCTCCACCAGCGGCAAGAGTCTGCTTAAACTCACCAAGACAATGCTGAGGGTTTTACCCTTGATGGCGTTGAAGAGATCTTGAGCGGAGTTTCCGGTCACCATGAAGAAGTCACAGAGGAAGAGGTATTCACGACAGCTGTTGTCTAGAAGGCCATAGTGCTGGCTCCGAAACAGGCTCTCAAAGGGGTACTGGGAGGGAGGAGAGTAACGTCACATCACAGAAGATAAGGCACAAAATACTGGAGTAATTCAGCGGGACAGGCAGCATCTCTGGAGAGAAGGAATGGTGACGTTTCGGGTCGAGACCCTTCTTCAGACTGATGCTTCTTGGACTCCCCCTGATGGTCTTCTACTCTCTCTCCACCTCATTATTTTTAACTGTCGGCGTGACGTCGACCGTCGCAATTTTTCCACCCCCTTTATCTATCCTAACCTCACCCCCTCTGAACGTACAGCCCTCCGCTCACTCTACAGGCTGCAGCAACCCCGACATTATGCAACCCGTCTACAAGGGAGGTGCCGTGGTAGTCTGGCACGAGGACCTCTGTCTGGCTGACCTAGTCTAGTCTGGCAGACCTAGTCTAGCTGAGGCCAGGCGACAACTCTCAGACACCTCCTCCTACTTATCCAAGGTAGACACAAAATGCTGGAGTAACTCAGCGGGGCAGGAGAGATGAAATGGGTGACGTTTTGGGTCGAGACCCTTCTTCAGACTGATGTCAGGGGAGGGGGCAGGACAGAGATAGAATGTAGGTGGAGACAGTAAGACTGGTGGGAGAACTGGGAAGGGGAAGGGAATGGAGAGAGGGGAAGCAAGGGCTATCTGAAGTTAGAGAAGTCAATGATCATACCGCTGGGGTGTAAACTACGCATGCAAAATATGAGATGCTGTTTCTCCAAACCCGGAGAAAATCCATGCAGTTACGGGGAGAACGTACAAACTCCGTTTTGATAGCACCCGTAGTTGGGATTGAACCTGGGTCTCCGGCGCTGCAACTTTACCCCTGTGCCATCGATTCTCTCTGTGCTGCCAGCCCCGTCTGCTGGTTTGACCCTGGGGAATGGACAGTGGGGGGGGAGGGGTTGGAAATGGAGGGGGGGTAGCTCGCTTACCCGAGTGTCGTTCTTCTGTGCTACGTGGGGTACGATGATGGGGGCTTCCAGTTCCGATGAGGCAATCACGTTTCCACGGTTACCCAGGGTGAAGATGGTGTTCCTGTTCTTCAGCAATGACTTGGAGAAGGAGCATTGAGCGGTGAGTCAACTGTGTAGGAAGGAACTGCAGATGCCGGTTCAAACCGAAGATCGACACAACATGCTGGAGTAACTCAGCAGGACAGGCAGCATCTCTGGAGAGAAGGAATGGTGGCGTTTCGGGTCGAGACCCTTCTACAGACTCCTTCTTCTGAAGAAGGGTCTCAACCCGAAATGTCACCCATCCCTTCTCTCCAGAGATGCTGCCTGTCCCGCTGAGTTATTCCAGTCAAGGTTAAATGGTGATGCTTAACCAGGGGAATACCCGTGCAGTGACTACCGAAGTTCACCAGGGTTTAGTTGGCCGTCGTTAGCAGCACAGTGTTAGGATACACAGTCAGCACTGGCAAAGCATTTGTCCGCACTGGGCCTGTACTCGCTGGAGTTTAGAACAATGAGGGGGGACCTCACTGAAACATACAGAATAGTCAAAGGCTTGGATATAGTAGATGTGGAGAGGATGTTTCCACTAGTGGGAGAATCTAGGACCAGAGGTTACAGCCTCAGAAATAAAGGACGTTCTTTTAGGAAAGAGATGAGGAGAAATTTCTTTAGTCAGAGGGTGATGAATCTGTGGAATTCTTTGCCACAGAAGGCTGTGGAGGCCAAGTCAGTGGATGTTTTTTAAGGCAGTGATAGATAGATTCTTGATTAGTACGGGTGTCAGATGTTATGTGGAAAAAGCAGGAGAATGGGTTTAGGAGGGAGAGTTAAATCAGCCATGATTGAATGGCGGAATCAACTTGATGGGCCAACTGGCCTCATTCTAGTCCTATTCCTTGTGGCCTTAAAGGATATCTTTCTTGGCCGTGTTATCCACTCCCATCAGATCATCCTTGTCAGCGACCTCTTCATACTGGGGAGGAGAACAAGGTTCAATGACAGCAGAGCACAAATTACACAAGACTTTGCAACGGCGATAGCTGCCTTCATCACGGGCTCTGACCTGCACTTTCATCAGCCGGCTGCTGTAGGAATTGAATTAGGACAGGTAGATCTTGCTGACGGAGTCCACGTACTCATCCCAGATCTCCTTCGCTACCTGATGCTCGTTTGCCAGCAAAAACTGGTAGAAAAACCTGAGGGGGGAAGAGCAGGCAATGAGAGTGGGGGGAGGGAGGGAGAATGGGGTTAGGAGTGAGAGATAGATCGGCCATGATTGAATGGTGGAGTAGACTTGATGGGCCAAATGGCCTCATTCTACTATCCCTTATGAATGAATGAATGAGTTTATTGGCCAAGTCTGTTTACATACAAGGAATTTGCCTTGGTGCTCCGCTCGCAAGTAACAACACGACATACAGTAAACAATTAAGACTTAAAACATAAAACATTAGGAATAAAACATTATCGATTAAACATGTGAATGAAATAAAATACCAGAGCAAAAGGAGGCTACAGACTTTTGGTTATTGAGCAGAGCTACTGCTCGTGGAAGAAAGCTGTTTTTATGTCTGGCTGTGGCAGCTTTGACAGTCCGGAGTCGCCTTCCAGAGGGAAATGATTCAAAGAGTTTGTGGCCAGGGTGAGAGGGGTCAGAGATGATCTTACCTGCTCGCTTCCTGGCCCTTGCAGTGTACAGTTTGTCAATGGAGGGAAGGTTGCAGCCTTCTCTGCTGATCGGATGATTCGCTGCAGCCACCGGATGTCGTGCTTGGTGGCTGAACCAAACCAGACCATGATGGGGAAAGTATGACCTTATGAGGGGAACAGGCAGTGGGGGTGGGAGAAGAGAGGGTGGGGGTGCAAAGGAGACGAGGTAGAGAGCGGGGGGAGGGGAACAGGCAGTGCGGGTGAGGGGGAAGAACAGGTAATGAGGGGGGAGTGGGGCAACAGGGCAATGATCAATGCAGAGGTGAAACAGGCAGAGTGGGCTGTGGGCAGGTGATGAAGCACCTGTACTGTAGCCCCAGTGTGGGAGAAATTGTTTTTTTTTTTTTTTTTTTTTTTTTTTTTTAGAAGTACGGTAAATTGCAATACTACACAACACATATATCTTAATACATTTTTTGTACCGCTTCATTTTTTTTTGAGCTTTAAGAAAAAGATAGAAGTAAAGAAAGTAAAGAAAGTGCGCAAGAGTCGTGAAGTGCAAGAGTGTTGGGAAAAGAAAGCCCCTTAGAAAAGAAGTTAGAGAAGGAAGTAAAGTGAGAAAGTAGACCCTAGAAAAGAAAGAAAAAGAAAATAGGAACAATCGCTCTATTATAACGTTAAACTCCGCAGAAAGGGGACCACCAACCAAGTCTGGTTTTGTTGTTTTACCTCCCGTTACCAGGTCCTGATACCATTTATTTATTTATTTAAATTACTATTGCACCTCATACTTGTAATAGGCCCAGAAACATAGACCACGTCTTTTGGAATTGGTCTGCTTTACCTGCTAAGAGGAATCTCATCGCTTCCAGATGTAATGTTTCAAACATATTTGATATCCACATTTTTATTGTTGGTGTGGGCGCATTTTTCCAGAATTTAAGTATAAGCTTTTTTCCCATTATTAGCCCGTAATTAAATACATTCTTCTGAAACACGTTTAGTTCAGGGTTACCTTCCGATATTCCAAAAATAATCCATTCTGGTTTTGGTACCAATTTTATTTTGATTAATTTTGAAAAAATATCAAATATTTCATACCAGAATTTTTGGATTTTTGTACAAAAAACAAAAGAGTGCGCTATGGTAGCTTCTTGACACAGGCATTTATCACAGATTGGTGAAACATTAGGGAAGATTTTATTTAATTTAGTTTTTGAATAATATAATCTATGTGATGTTTTGAATTGGATGAGCGTATGTCGTACGTTGATCGAACATTTATGCACCTGTAGTAAATGATTATCCCAGCTCTCTTTTGAAATTTTTATAGCTAATTCTTGTTCCCAATCTCTTCTATTTCCATCTGTTGTGGGTATTTCTATGTTTAAAATGATATTATATAGGTACGATATTAGATTAGCTGATTCCGCCTTTGTCTTCATTGCTTCATCCAATAAGCCGGAAGGCATATTATTATCATTGGGACTTCTTTTGGGGAAGGTGGGACCTGTACAGAAAGGATGGGTTGCACTTGAACCCGAGGGGGACCAATATCCTAGCGGGGAAATTTGCAAAGGCAGCTGGGGAGACTTTAAACTAGAATGGTTGGGGCGAGGGACTCAAATAGCGAAAGGTAGTAGACAGAATGGGAGGCAGGAAGCAGAAATGGGAAGCACTCGGACACAAGAGGAGAAAGAAAAAAAAGGAAATAAACAGAGAATAAGAGACGGGGGTTTTCTTAAATGTGCATATTTTAATGCTAGGAGCATTGTAAGAAAGGTGGATGAGCTTAGAGTCTGGATAGACACCTGGAAGTATGATGTTGTGGCGATCAGTGAAACGTGGTTGCAGGAGGGCTGTGATTGGAAACTAAATATTCCAGGATTTCGTTGCTTCAGGTGTGATAGAATTGGAGGGGCAAGAGGTGGAGGTGTTGCATTGCTAGTCAGGGAAGATATTACAGCAGTGCTTTGGCAGGATAGATTGGAGGGCTCATCTAGGGAGGCTATTTGGGTGGAATTGAGAAGTGGGAAAGGTGTAGCAACACTTATAGGGGTGTATTATAGACCGCCAAACGGGGAACGAGAATTGGAAGAGCAAATATGTAAGAAGATAGCAGAGATTAGTAGTAAGCACAAGGTAGTGATTGTGGGAGATTTCAACTTTCCACACATAGACTGGGAAACACATTCTGTAAATGGGCTGGATGGGTTGGAGTTTGTAAAATGTGTGCAGGATAGTTTTTTGCAGCAATACATAGAGGTACCTACTAGAGGAGGGGAAGTGCTGGACCTCCTGTTAGGAAATGAGACTGGACAGGTGGCGGAGGTATGCGTTGGGGAGCACTTCGGGTCCAGTGATCACAATGCCATTAGTTTCAATATAACTATGGAGAGTGTCAGAACTGGACCGAGGGTTGAGATTTTTGATTGGAGAAAGGCTAACTTTGATGCGATGCGAGATGATTTAAAAGGAGTGAACTGGGACATTTTGTTTTATGGGAAAGATGTAGAAGAGAAATGGAGGACATTTAAAGGGGAAATTTTAAGAGTACAGAATCTTTATGTTCCTCTTCGGTTGAAAGGAAACAGTAAAAATTGGAAAGAGCCCTGGTTTTCAAGGGAAATTGGACACCTTGTTCGGAAAAAGAGGGAGATCTACAATAATTATAGGCAGCATGAAGTAAATGAGGTGCTTGAGGAGTATAAGGAATGTAAAAAGAATCTTAAGAAATAAATTAGAAAAGCTAAAAGAAGATATGAGGTTGCTTTGGCAAGTAAGGTGAAAGTCAATCCAAAGAGTTTCTACAGCTATATTAATAGCAAAAGGATAAGGAGGGATAAAATTGGTCCATTGGAGAGACAGAGTGGACAGCTATCTGCAGAGCCAAAAGAGATGGGGGAGATATTGAACAATTTTTTTTCTTCGGTATTCACCAAGGAGAAGGATATTGAATTATGTGAGGTAAGGGAAACTAGTAGAGTAGCTATGGATACTATGAGGTTCAAAGTAAAAGAAGTACTGACACTTTTGAAAAATATAAAAGTGGATAAGTCTCCAGGTCCTGACAGGATATTCCCTAGGACATTGAGGGAAGTTAGTGTTGAAATAGCCGGGGCTATGACAGAAATATTTCAAATGTCATTAGAAACGGGAATAGTCCCCGAGGATTGGCGTACTGCGCATGTTGTTCCATTGTTTAAAAAGGGTTCTAAGAGTAAACCTAGCAATTATAGACCTGTTAGTTTGACTTCAGTGGTGGGCAAATTAATGGAAAAGATACTTAGAGACAATATATATAAGCATCTAGATAAACAGGGTCTGATTAGGAGCAGTCAACATGGATTTGTGCCTGGAAGGTCATGTTTGACTAATCTTCTTGAATTTTTTGAAGAGGTTACTAGGGAAATTGACGAGGGTAAAGCAGTGGATGTTGTCTATATGGACTTTAGTAAGGCCTTTGACAAGGTTCCTCATGGAAGGTTGGTTAAGAAGGTTCAACTGTTGGGTATAAATGCAGGAATAGCAAGATGGATTCAACAGTGGCTGAATGGGAGGAGCCAGAGGGTAATGGTGGATGGCTGTTTATCGGGTTGGAGGCAGGTGACTAGTGGGGTGCCTCAGGGATCTGTGTTGGGTCCTTTGTTGTTTGTCATGTACATCAATGATCTGGATGAAGGTGTGGTAAATTGGATTAGTAAGTATGCAGATGATACCAAGATAGGGGGTGTTGTGGATAATGAAGAGGATTTCCAAAGTCTACAGAGTGATTTAGGCCATTTGGAAAAAATGGGCTGAAAGATGGCAGATGGAGTTTAATGCTGATAAATGTGAGGTGCTACACCTTGGCAGGACAAATCAAAATAGGACGTACATGGTAAATGGTAGGGAATTGAAGAATACAGTTGAACAGAGGGATCTGGGTATAACCGTGCATAGTTCCTTGAAGGTGGAATCTCATATAGATAGGGTGGTAAAGAAAGCTTTTGGTATGCTAGCCTTTATAAATCAGAGCATTGAGTATAGAAGCTGGGATGTAATGTTAAAATTGTACAAGGCATTGGTGAGACCAAATCTGGAGTATGGTGTACAATTTTGGTCGCCCAATTATAGGAAGGATGTCAACAAAATAGAGAGAGTACAGAGGAGATTTACTAGAATGTTGCCTGGGTTTCAACAACTAAGTTACAGAGATAGGTTGAATAAGTTAGGTCTTTATTCTCTGGAGCGCAGAATGTTAAGGGGGGACCTGATAGAGGTCTTTAAAATGATGAGAGGGATAGACAGAGTTGATGTGGACAAGCTTTTCCCTTTGAGAATAGGGAAGATTCAAACAAGAGGACATGACTTCAGAATTAACGGACAGAAGTTTAGGGGTAATATGAGGGGGAACTTCTTTACGCAGAGAGTGGTGGCGGTGTGGAATGAGCTCCCAGTGGAAGTGGTGGAGGCAGGTTCATTAGTATCATTTAAAAATAAATTGGATAGGCATATGGATGAGAAGGGAATGGAGGGTTATGGTGCGAATGCAGGCAGGTGCGACTAAGGGGAAAAAATTTGTTCGGCATGGACTTGTAGGGCCGAGATGGCCTGTTTCCGTGCTGTAATTGTTATATGGTTATGATAGTCTTGTGTGTGTTTTTTCAGATAATCACGAATTTGAAGATATTTAAAATATTGGTTATTTTTCAAATTATATTTCAGTTGTAGTTGTTGAAATGATAGTAATTTCCCCAATTCATACAGATCTTCGAGCGTTTTGATTCCCATTCTTTCCCATTGTATAAATGATTTGTCTATGATTGATGGTTTAAACGATGGATTATTGACTATTGGTATTAAAAGAGATAGGTTTCTTAATTTTAAATTCTGTTTTATTTGTTTCCATGTTCTAATTGTGTTATGTATAATTGGATTTTTATTATAATTTTTATTATTCAAATTTATTGGTGAGAGGATGGTCGCTCCTATATTACTCGGGGAGCAGTCCCCTTTTTCCATTACCATCCAATCCGCCTGCTGGGCAGAATTGTCCAGCAGGTGAATCATATTTTTAATATTTACTGCCCAATTATAATACATAAAATTAGGGAGCGCTAGACCCCCCAACTCTTTTCGTTTATTGAGGTGTGCTATTTGTATTCTATGGGATTTATAATCCCATATAAAATTTGTAATGTCTGAGTCCAATTTTTTGAAAAACTTTTTTGGGAGATATATAGGTATTGATTGAAATAGGTATTGGGAGACATTGTACCTGTATCTCAGTCCTGGGACAGGACAGGGGCAGAGAGATGTGTCACCTGTACCTCAGTCCTGATATGGGACAGGGACGGAGAGATGACTTACCTGTATCTCAGTTCTCGTGACAGGGATAGAGAGATGTGGCAGACACAAAATGCTCGAGTAACTCAGTGAGGGTGAGGCAGCATCTCTTGAGTGAATGAATGGGTGACGTTTCGGGTCGAGACCTTTCTTCAGGCTGATGTCAGGGGAGGGGGTGGGACAGGGATAGAATGTAGTGGGAGACAGAAAGACTAGTGGGAGAACTGGGAAGGGGGAGGGGATGGAGGGAGAGGGAAAGCACGGGCTATCTGAAGTTAGAGAAGTCAATGTTCATACCGCTGGGGTGTAAACTACCCAAGCGAAATACGAGGGGCTGTTCCTCCAATTTGCGCTGGCCTCACTCTGACATGGAGGAGGCCCAGGACAGAAAGGTCAGATTGGGAATGGGAGGGGGAGTTGAGGTGCTGAGCCAACGATATATCAGGTAGGTTTAGGTGGACTGAGCGGAGGTGTTCAGCGAAACGATCGCCGAGTCTGCGCTTGATCTCGCCGATGTAGAGAAGTTGACACCTGGAACAGCGGATACAGTATATGAGATTGGAGGAGGTGCAGGTGAACCTCTGCCTCACCTGGAAAGACTGTTTGGGTCCTTGGATGGCGTCGAGGGGGAATATGAGAGATGTGGCACCTGTATCTCACATCTTGTATGGGGCAGACAATAGACAATAGGTGCAGGAGCAGGCCATTTGGCCCTTCGAACCAGCACCGCCATTCAATGTGATCATGGCTGATCATCCCCAATCAGTACCCCGTTCCTGCCTTCTCCTAATATCAACTGACTTCGCTATTTTTAAGAGCCCTTAACTCGCTCTCTCTTGAAAGCATGCAGAGAACCTGGTTCCATTTCCCTCTGAGGCAGAGAATTCCACACACTCACCACTCTCTGTGAGAAAAAGTGTTTCCTCGTCTTCGTTCTAAATGGCTTACTCCTTATTCTTAAACTGTGGCCCCTGCTTCTGGACTCCCCTAACATCGAGAACATGTTTCCTGCCTCTAGCGTGTCCAAGCCCTTAACAATCTTTTAAGATAGGGAGATGACTTACCTGTGCCTCAGTTCTGTTACTTGACGGGGACAGAGAGAGGCCGTACCTGTATCTCACCTGTTGTACAGGACAGACACACACACACACACAGAAGTGCCATATCTGTATTTCAACAGTGCGTTCTGAGGAACCTGGTAGTTGGTCATGGGTTTGCGAAATGAATAGAGCTTCTGCAGAATAAACTCCCTGATCTTTGAAACGGCCTGCACAAACGACAAGCAGAACGGTCAACCATTTGCAGTGGAGCGCTGATCCCTTGTACTTTACCCCGCGAACGCCAACCAATGGGTGGCAACTGATGACATTCTACACTACCCGCTGCGACACCGTGCCTCCATTGTAGAGAAGTTACACAGAGAGAGATGCCACACTTGTATTTCCAACCTGGTATTGGTCAGTGACAGAGAGAGGCCGTACCTGTATCTCACCTGTTGTACAGGATAGACAGAGACACAGAGAGTGGAGCAGGCCATTCGGCCCTTCAAGCCAGCAGCACCATTCAATGTGATCATGGCTGATCATCCCCAATCAGTACCCCGTTCCTGCCTTCTCCCCATATCCCCTGACTCAGCTATTTTTAAGATCCCTATCTAGCTCCCTCTTGAGAGTACTAGAGGGTGTGAGCTGTAGGGAGAGGTTGGAGTGCAGTGTAGGTTCACAAGGTTAATTCCCGGGATGGCGGGACTGTCATATGTTGATAGAATGGAGCGGCTGGGCTTGTACACTCTGGAAGGGTGAGATGGGATCTCATTGAAACATTTAAGATTGTTAGGGAATTGGAGGCAGGAAACATGTTCCCAATGTTGGGGGAGTCCAGAACCAGGGGCCACAATTTAAGAATAAGGGGTAAGCCATTTTGAACGGAGATGAGGAAACACTTTCTCACCCTGAGAGTTGTGAGTCTGTGGAATTCTCTGCCTCAGAGGGTGGTGGAGGCCGGTTCTCTGGAATCTCAAGAGAGAGCTAGATAGGGCTCTTAAAGATAGCGGAGTCAAGGGATCTGGGGAGAAGGTAAGAACGGGATACTGGGTGGGTAGGTTTAGGGTGGGTCGGGGTTTGAAATGGGTGGCCTCCACCGCCCTCTGAGGCAGAGAATTCCACAGACTCACCACTGTGAGAAAAAATGTTTCCAAGTCTTTGTTCTAAATGGAGGGTTATGGACCAAGCGCAGGCAAGTGGGACTAGGGTAGATAGGACATTGTTGGCCTGTGCGTCTACCCGATCTATTCCTCTCATGATTTTGGACATTTCTATAACATCTCCCTTGATCCTGTTGCGCTCCATGGAATAGAGACCCAGTCTACTCAACCTCTCCCCACAGCTCACACCCTCTAGTCCTGGCAACATCCTCGTTGACCTCCTTACAAGAGCAGCCCAGTGTAGTCGCTGGCCACAACCCTGCCAGTATAACTGTGGCAATGCCCCCGAGGCTGTGCCCGCACCCACCTACTTCCAGGATGGTGTCACAGGCAGTGATCTGGTTGTGCAAGCTGGCGATGTTCTCTCCTTGATGTCTGTTGTGGCCGCTGAGGAACGCAGTGAGCTCAGAGCAAAGAGCACAACTCCCACCCCTCCAGAGCCCAGCGGCTGCATGAGGGATCAGTTCATAGCAGGTGGAGCTGGAGCACCCTGCTGTCATAAGGAGCTTAAGGATAAGGGGGAAATCCTTTAAAACCGAGATGAGAAGAACTTTTTTCACACAGAGAGTGGTGAATCTCTGGAACTCTCTGCCACAGAGGGTAGTTGAGGCCAGTTAATTGGCTATATTTAAGAGGGAGTTAGATGTGGCCCTTGTGGCCAAGGGGATCAGAGGGTATGGAGAGAAGGCAGGTACGGGATACTGAGTTGGATGATCAGCCATGATCATATTGAATGGCGGTGCAGGCTCGAAGGGCCGAATGGCCTACTCCTGCACCTAATTTCTATGTTTCTATGTCATCACCTGTCCATGTACCTGCCCTGTGTCATTACCTCTCCATGTACCTGCCCTGTGTCATTACCTCTGCATGTACCTGCCCCGTGTCATTACCTGTCCATGTACCTGCCCTGTGTCATTACCTCTCCATGTACCTGCCCTGTCATTACCTGTCCATGTACCTGCCCTGTGTCATTACCTGTCCATGTACCTGCCCTGTGTCATTACCTGGCCATGTACCTGCCCTGTGTCATTACCTGTCCATGTACCTGCCCTGTGTCATTACCTGGCCATGTACCTGCCCTGTGTCATTACCTGTCCATGTACCTGCCCTGTGTCATTACCTCTCCATGTACCTGCCCTGTGTCATTACCTCTCCATGTACCTGCCCTGTGTCATTACCTGTCCATGTACCTGCCCTGTGTCATTACCTGGCCATGTACCTGCCCCATGTGTCATTACCTGTCCATGTACCTGCCCTGTCATTACCTGTCCATGTACCTGCCCTGTGTCATTACCTGTCCATGTACCTGCCCTGTGCCATTACCTGTCCATGTACCTGCCCTGTACCCGCCCTGACATTACCTGCCCTGTGTCATTACCTCTCCATGTACCTGCCCTGTGTCATTACCTGTCCATTTCCTGTCCATGTACCTGCCCTCTGTCATTACCTGTCCATGTACCTGCCCTGTGGCATTACCTGTCCATGTACCTGCCCTGTGTCATTACCTGTCCATGTACCTGCCCTGTCATTACCTGTCCATGTACCTGCCCTGTCATTACCTGTCCATGTACCTGCCCTGTCATTACCTGTCCATGTACCTGCCCTGTCATTACCTGTCCATGTACCTGCCCTGTCATTACCTGTCCATGTACCTGCCCTGTCATTACCTGTCCATGTACCTGCCCTGTTATTACCTGTCCATGTACCTGCCCTGTGTCATTACCTCTCCATGTACCTGCCCTGTGTCATTACCTCTGCATGTACCTGCCCTGTGTCATTACCTGTCCATGTACCTGCCCTGTGCCTTTACCTGTCCATGTACCTGCCCTGTGGCATTACCTGTCCATGTACCTGCCCTGTCATTACCTGTCCATGTACCTGCCCTGTCATTACCTGTCCATGTACCTGCCCTGTTATTACCTGTCCATGTACCTGCCCTGTCATTACCTCTCCATGTACCCCACCAGTCCGATGCAGGCGAGCCTCCGAGTCGAGCAACTCTCTCTCAAGCCGTCTTATCTCAGAGACCCGCCCTTTGGTCGACCCCCTCGCATAGTCGTGGCAAAACAGACGGACGTAAGCCTTCCCCACGTCCCACCACTGCCTTAGGGAACGGAAACGCCCCTGCGCTCTCTCCACTTCACCCAGAACTTCCTGAACGAATCCCGCAGTCGGTGATCCACCAGCAGCTGGTTGTTAAAATGCCAATACATGGACCTGCCTGTGTGTGCGCTGGGATAAAGTCCACTCGCACCAGGCAGCGGTGTGAGCATGGCACCAGCCGCATGGAGGCCGCCGATACACAAGAGACATCGGCCTTGGAAACGTACAAGCGTTCAATACGGGAACCACTCCCTGGTGGCTCATGGGAGTTGTAGGCACTGTGTGGATGATGGACTACATTTCCTGTCGTGCAGTGGGGAAAACCTCTTTAAATAGTCGAGGAGGGACAGCATCGTTTGGAGAACCTGAGGGCTTCAAATAGAAACATAGAAATTAGGTGCAGGAGTAGGCCATTCGGCCCTTCGAGCCTGCACTGCCATTCAATACGATCATGGCTGATCATTCAACTCAGTATCCTGTACCTGCCTTCTCTCCATACCCCCTGATCCCTTTAGCCACAAAGGCCACATCTAACTCCCTCTTAAATATAGCCAATGAACTGTGGCCTCAACTACCTTCTGTGGCAGAGAATTCCACAGATTCACCACTCTCTGCGTGAAAAATGTTTTTCCCATCTCGGTCCTCACCCCCCCACACACACACACACCTCCCCCACACACCACTCCCCCACACCCACTACATACACACACACCCACACCCACCCTCCACACACACACACACCCACACCCACCCCCCACATACACACACACCTCCCCACACCCACCCCCCACACACACACCTCCCGCACACCCACCCCCCACACACACACACACCCACACCCACCCCCCACATACACACACACCCACACCCACCCCCCACATACACACACAACCCCCCACACCCGGTGCTACAGACGTACTTGAGCCATTCCTTGATGGGGTCGAGGGATGCGACGGGGATGGCGTTGATCATGGTGACCTTCTTGCTGTAATCCTTGTACACGATCACCATGTCAAAGTTCTTCAGGTGGAACTGCACGCGCTCAAAGTGGACCAGCTCCACCTCATCCAGCGTCACCACAAAGGGGGGCTGCAACACAGGGCAAAGGTCACGCCCGGGGCCACAGGTCACAGCCGGAGGCCACAGGCCAAGCCCGGGGGCCACAGGTCACGCCCGGGGCACAGGTCACAGCCAGAGGCCACAGGTCACACCCGGGGGCAAAGGTCACGCCCGGGGGCACAGGTCACAGCCAGAGGCCACAGGTCACACCCGGGGGCACAGGACACAGCCAGAGGCCACAGGTCACACCCGGGGGCACAGGTCACAGCCAGAGGCCACAGGCCAAGTCCGGGGCACAGGTCACAGCCAGAGGTCACAGGTCAAGCCCGGGGGGCACAGGTCACACCCTTGCACACAGATCAAAGTGGGGCACAGGTCACACCAGAGGCCACAGGTCACACCCGGGGCACAGGTCAACGCCAGAGGCCACAGGTCAAGCCCGGGGCACAGGTCACAGCCAGAGGTCACAGGTCACACCCGGGGGCACAGGTCAAGTCCGGGGGCACAGGTCACAGCCAGAGGCCACAGGTCACACCCGGGGGCACAGGTCACAGCCAGAGGTCACAGGTCACAGCCCGCGTGGGTCTGAAGGGTTGGCTGTATCCCGTGGCGTTCCCCGATGACCTCCTTCTGCCGGGAATCTTGAACCTGCTGAGACTGATAACGGACCCTGCCCCCTCCTCCCTGCCCCCACCCCCCCCCTTCACTCACCCACTCAGTCACATTGACCAGGGAGCTGCTGGTGGGCTGCAACATACACGTGCTCCTGTACGGGGCGCCGTTAAAAACTGTGGGGGGGGGGGAGAGAGAGAGGAGAGTGAGGGCGGGGGGACAGGAGGTGGGGGAGCAGGGGAATGAGCAGAGTGGCTGGGGGGTGGTAGGCGGAGAACGTGGGGGGTCCTGCAGGGGGAGGGGGGGTCAGGGGTTAAGGGGGTACATAACCCATGTCCTGCAAGGGGGGGGGTGGGGGGGGGGGGGGGGGGGGGGGGGGGGGGGAGGTTAAGGGGGTACATACCCCAGGTCCCGGAAGGGCACCTCGAACTCCAGCTCCTCCTTGGTCAGAGCCTCCACCTTCTCGATGAAGTTTTTAAACGCCGTCTTCAGCTTGTGCCTCATCTCCCGCTCCAGCTGTGGCCAGATGTGGTGTGGTCAGTGCCGGCTCAGCCCCGACCGGCCCTCAGCCCCCCCCACCCCTCACCCCCCCTCGACCCTTCACCCCCCCGACCCGACCTCTCACACCCCCCCCACCCTCACCCCCCCCCCGACCCCTCACCCCCCCCAACCCCACCCACCCCTCACCCACGTGACCACACCACCCCCCCCCCCGACCCTTCACACCCCTGACCCCTCACCTCCCCACCCATTGAACCAAGGCACCGTGACTCCCTGCTCCTCACTGGCCTGTAATACTCTGACCTCTCCCCACAACCCCATCCTTCACAAAATGGTGCCCTGGAACCCTCCCCCCCCACACAAGCTGGGCGGTCATGACCCTTCACCCCCCGGTGACCCCCGCCCGTACCTGCTCTGCGTACAGGTCATCGCGATCGTGCATGTGTTGGTGTTTTTTCCCAGGTCGGTGGTGATCTCCCCGACCTCCGTGTAGAACTGGACGTCCGTGTGGCGTCGCTTGCCGAACATGATGGCGTTCTGGGGAGAGGGGGGGGGGGGGCAGTGAGACAGGGGGTGACCACCCCCCCCCCCCAGCCCGTCATCCCCCCCCCCCCCCACATCCCCGTCACCCCCCCACATCCCCGCCACCCCCCAGCCTGAGCCGCTGAGTTCCATGTTGCTAGCTGGTGTGGGTGATGGGGAGGGGGCTGAAGGGCTGAGCAACAATACACACTCATCATTAAACGCGGGTTGTGCTAATATGGTGACAGGAAGTCGCAGATGCATCAGCTTTTATTGAACTCACACTTGCGGATAATCACCTCTGTGTTTGTCACCTAATTAAATTCTTTCTGAGTTCCATTCTGTAAGCAAGACCTCGTTTTACTGTTAATCAACTCTCTGTGCAAGACCTCGTTTCATTGAGTTGCTTTTCTGCAATTAAGATCTCGATTGACTGTCATAGTCATCGAGTGATGGTGTGGGAACAGGCCCTTCAGCCCAACTTGCCCACATCAGCCAACAAGTCCCATCTACACTAGTCCCACTTGACTGCGCTTGGTCCATATCCCTCCATGCCTGTCTAACTGTTTCTTAAACGTTGGGATAGTCCCAGCCTCAACTACCTCCTCCGGCAGCTTGTTCCATACACCCACCATCCTCTGTGTGGAAAAGTTACCCCTCAGATTAAATCTTTTCCCCTTCACCTTGAACCGGCCTCCACCGCCCTCTGAGGCAGAGAATTCCACAGATTCACAACTTTCTGGGTGAAAAAGTGTTTCCTCATCTCAACCCCTTATTCATGAACTGTGGCCCCTGGTTCTGGACTCCCCCCAACATTGGGAACATGTTTCCTGCCTCTAGCGTGTCCAATCCCTTAACAATCTTATATCCAGAAGTGGCGGCGCTGGTGAACGGCTGCGGCTCGCCTGCAGTCTGTTTGTTTTTACTTTTTTTGTGTTGTTTTTTTTTGTTTTGTCTAGCTAACGTTTTGTTTTTTTTGCTTGTGTTTGTGTGTGGGGGGGGGGGTGCAGGGTTGAAACGGGGCTTGCTGTCTCTCCCTTCAGGGGAATGCGACTTTTTTTGTTGTATCCCCCTTCTCTGCCTCCGTCTGCGCTGAGGCCTAATGGCGGAGCTGGCGACCTCGAGACTCCGGAGGCAGAGCTAGTCAGGACTTGCCCTGGGCTCGCTCCCGTGAGGGCGGCCCGGCTCGGGGCTGGAACGGCGCTTCCATGAGGGGCTGTGACGCTCCCGTGTGGGCGGTGGCACTCCCGTCGGGGCGGCCCAGTCCAAGGGAAACGGCACTCCTGTGAGGGCGGCCTGGCGCGGGGCTGAGACGCTCCCGTCGGGGGGGCCTGGTGCGGGGCTGAGACACTCATGTGAGGGCGACCCGGCTCGGGGCTGGAACGGTGCTCCGGTGGCTGAGACGGCGTTCTGGCGGCAGTGGCCTGAGTCCGGGGTTCGGCCGCGGGCCAGTGGACGACATCGTCAACAGCTGCACCCGCTGAACTGGAGGGCGGCAGGTTCGACCACCCCGGGCCGCGGTGTTTGGGCCGGCCCGTTCACGGAGCTCGGTGAGCCATGGGACTGTCTGTACCATCACCCCGTGGGGTATCGCCTCAGCGCAGAGGGAGAAGAGGAGGGAAGAGACTGCAGCCCTAATATTTTTGCCTCCATCACAGTGAGGAGTGCTTGGTGGACTCATTGTGGTGGATGTTAATTTGTGTTTACTGTCTGTTCTGTTGTCTATTATTGTATTATTGTATGTATGACTGCAGGCACGACATTTCGTTCAGACTGAAAGTTCTGAATGACAATAAATGAAATTCAGAAATTCAATTCATATGTTTCAATAAGATCCCCTCTCATCCTACCCAGCCGCTCCATTCTCTCAGCATATGAGAGTCCCACCATCCCGGGAATTAACCTGGTGAACCTACGCTGCACTCCCTCAATAGCAAGAATGTCCTTCCTCAAATTAGGGGACCAAAACTGCACACAATACTCCAGGTGTGGTCTCACTAGGGCCCTGTACAACTGCAGAACAACCTCTTTGCTCCGATACTCAACTCCTCTTGTTATGAAGGCCAACATGCCATTAGCTTTCTTCACTGCCTGCTGTACCTGCATGCTTACTTTCAGTGACTGATGAACAAGGATCCCCAGATCCCGTTGTACTTCCCCTTTTCCCAACTACAACGAGATCTGGGGGTCCTAGTTCCATCGTCCTGCGCTTTGTGAATTAGAGACCCAGCCTACTCAATCTCTCCCTGTTCCTCACGCCCTCTAGTCCTGGCAACATCCTGGTGATGTGAGAATATAAATACTCCAGGAGTGGTCACTTGTCTGGAGCGGTGGCAGTTTCATGCATCGCCCGTTACGTCAAACACCAAGTGTGCCCGCCCGCCTGCCTGCCCCCACCACTGACCCCTGACCACTGAACCCTGACCTTGAGGTGGAAGTGCAGCACGATGATCATCTCCCCGTCACAGGGCTGGAAGATGGAATGCTTGATGTTGTTGTACAGGATGTCCACCTTGTCCCCCCGCACCGAGGTGAAGCGGAACCCTGCGGGAGGAAGCACCGTCAGGGGGAAGGCATTCAGGGACGGGGAGAGGGGAGGTGGGGAAGGCGGGACACAGACCGTTTGTGAGATGGGGGGGGGGGGGGGGGGGAAACACAGCGTGATAGTTGTTTTTTTGTGCGGCCTGAGGGTGAGTCAGTTGTTGTGGGGTTGCCGGGATAGGTGTGAAGGGGAGGGGGGGGGGGGGGGGTGTACAGACCGTTGACGTGGGCCTCCAGCGAGCCCTGCATGCGTTTCTGGGCGATGTTGGGCCGGATGTAGAGGTCCTTCAGCTTGGGGTTGCTCCTGTTCAGGTTTGATCACCAGAGAATCTTGTTTCACAATGCCCTGGGGGGGGGGGGGGGGGGGGAGGGGTGGGGGGGGGGGGGGTTGGTGGGGGGGAGAGGAGGATAGAACCACAGTCAGCACCGCACTCCCCAAACCCCCCCCTCCCCCACTGCAGGACCACCCCCCTCCCCCCACACTCCCCCCCCCCCACTGCCCCACTGCAGGACCACCCCCCCTCCCCCACTCCCCCCCCCACTGCCCCACTGCAGGACCACCCCCCCTCCCCCACTCCCCGCAACCCACGTCCCCCCCCCCCCCCCTTGCAGGCACCACCCCCCTCCCCCACTCCCCCCCCCCCCCACTGCCCCACTGCAGGACCACCCCCCCTCCCCCCCCTCCCCCCCCCCCACTGCAGGACCCACCCCCCCCCCCACTCCCCCCGCCACTGCCCCACTGCAGGACCACCCCCCCCCCATCCCCCACCTCCACTGCAGGACCACCCCCCTCCCCCACTCCCCCCCCCCCCACTGCCCCACTGCAGGACCACCCCCCTCCCCCACTGCAGGACCCCCCCCCCCTCCCCCACTCCCCCCCCCACTGCAGGACCACCCCCCTCCCCCCCACTCCCCCCCCCCCCCCCACTGCCCCCACTGCAGGACCACCCCCCCTCCCGCTCCCACTCCCCCCCCCCCACTGCAGGACCACCCCCCTCCCCCACTCCCCCCCCCCCACCCCCACTCCCCACTGCAGGACCACCCCCCCTCCGCCCACTCCCCCCCCCCCCCTCCCCACTGCCCCACTGCAAGGACCACCCCCCAGCCTCCCCACTCCCCCCCCACTGCCCACTGCAGGACCACCCCCCCTCCCCCACTGCAGGACCACCACGCCACCCCATGACACCAACGCCCACGGCCCACCCCCTCCTAACAGCCCCCCTCCCCCCCCCACTCCCCCCCCACTGCCCCACTGCAGGACCACCCCCCTCCCCCACTCCCCCCACCACGCCCACTGCCGACCACCCCCCCTCCCCCACTCCCCCCCCCCCACTGCAGTACCACCCCCCACTCCCCCCCCCACTGCCCACTGCAGGACCCCCCCTCCTCCCCCCACTCCCCCCCCCCCCACTGCCCCACTGCAGGACCACCCCCCTCCCCCACTCCCCCCCCCCCACTGCCCCACTGCATGACCACCCCCCCTCCCCCACTCCCCCCCCCCACTGCCCCACTGCAGGACCACCCCCCTATCCCCCACTCCCCCCCCCCCACTTGGGCCCCACTGTGCAGACCACCCCCCCTCCCCCCACTCCCCCCCCACTGCCCCACTGCATGACCACCCCCTCCCCCCTCCCCCCCACTGCCCACTGCATGCCCCCCCTCCCCCCCACTGCCCCACTGCATGACC
>NW_026575719.1:30000-35123 GCF_028641065.1 Leucoraja erinaceus | reverse complement strand
GTTTTGGTCTCCAAATCTGGGAAGGACCTTATTGCCATAGAGGGGAGTGCAGAGACGGTTCACCAGACTGATTCCTGGGATGTCCAGGACTGTGTCTTATGAAAGAAAGACTGGATATAGACTTGGTTTATACTCTCTAGAATTTAGAAAGATTGAGAGGGGATCTTATAGAAACTTACAAAATTCTTAAGGGGTTGGACAGGCTAGATGCAGGAAGATTGTTCCCGATGTTTGGGGAAGTCCAGACAAGGGGTCACAGCTTAAGGATAAGGGGGAAATCCTTTTAAAACCGAGATGAGAAGAACTTTTTTTCACACAGAGAGTGGTGAATCTGTGGACCAGCAGTGACTAGTGTGGGGCAGCGCAAGGCCCGGTGCGGGGACCAGCAGTGACTAGGGTGGGGCAGCGCAAGGCCCGGTGCGGGGACCAGCAGTGACTAGTGTGGGGCAGCGCAAGGCCCGGTGCGGGGACCAGCAGTGACTAGTGTGGGGCAGCGCAAGGCCCGGTGCGGGGACCAGCAGTGACTAGTGTGGGGCAGCGCAAGGCCCGGTGCGGGGACCAGCAGTGACTAGTGGGGCAGCGCAAGGCCCGGTGCGGGGACCAGCAGTGACTAGTGTGGGGCAGCGCAAGGCCCGGTGCGGGGGCCAGCCGTGACTAGTGTGGGGCTGCGCAAGGGCCGGGGCGGGGACCAGCAGTGACTAGTGTGGGGGACCAGCAGTGACTAGTGTGGGGCAGCGCAAGGCCCGGTGCGGGGACCAGCAGTGAGTGACTAGTGGGGCAGCGCAAGGCCCGGTGCGGGGACCAGCAGTGACTAGTGTGGGGCAGCGCAAGGCCCGGTGCGGGGACCAGCAGTGACTAGTGTGGGGCAGCGCAAGGCCCGGTGCGGGGACCAGCAGTGACTAGTGTGGGGCAGCGCAAGGCCCGGTGCGGGGACCAGCAGTGACTAGTGTGGGGCAGCGCAAGGCCCGGTGCGGGGACCAGCAGTGACTAGTGTGGGGCAGCGCAAGGCCCGTGCCGGGGACCAGCAGTGACTAGTGGGGGGGCGAGAGGCCCGGCGCGGGGACCAGCAGTGACTAGTGGGGCAGCGCAAGGCCCGGTGCGGGGACCAGCAGTGACTAGTGGGGGGTACCGCAAGGCGCGGTGCGGGGACCAGCAGTGACTAGTGGGGTAGCGCAAGGCCGGGTGCGGGGACCAGCAGTGACTAGTGGGGGCCCGCGCAGGTGGTGCGGTGACCAGCAGGCATAGGTGGGGCAGCGCAAGGCCCGGTGGGCGGGGACCAGCAGTGCAGCGCAAGGGTGTGGGGCAGTGACTAGTTTGGGGCGCAAGGCTGGGTGTGCGGGGACCAGCAGTGACTAGTGTGGGGCAGCGCAAGGCCCGGTGCGGGGACCAGCAGTGACTAGTGGGGGGCAGCGCAAGGCCCGGTGCGGGGACCAGCAGTGACTAGTGGGGCAACGCAAGGCCCGGTGCGGGGACCAGCAGTGACTAGTGTGGCAGGGCAGCGCAAGGCCGGTGCGGGGACCAGCAGTGACTAGTGTGGGGCAGCGCAAGGCCCGGTGCGGGGACCAGCAGTGACTAGTGTGGGGCAGCGCAAGGCCCGGTGCGGGGACCAGCAGTGACTAGGGTGGGGCAGCGCAAGGCCCGGTGCGGGGACCAGCAGTGACTAGTGTGGGGCAGCGCAAGGCCCGGTGCGGGGACCAGCAGTGACTAGTGTGGGGCAGCGCAAGGCCCGGTGCGGGGACCAGCAGTGACTAGTGGGGCAGCGCAATGATCTGGACGAGGGAATTGAAGGCAACATCTCCAAGTTTGCGGATGACACTAAGCTGGGGGGCAGTGTTAGCTGTGAGGAGGATGCTAGGAGACTGCAAGGTGACTTGGATAGGCTGGGTGAGTGGGCAGACGCATGGCAGATACAGTATAAAGTGGATAAACGTGAGGTTATCCACTTTGGTGGCAAAAACAGGTAAGCAGACTATTATCTTAATGGTGGCCGATTGGGCAAGGGGGAGATGCAGCGAGACCTGGGTGTCATGGTACACCAGTCATTGAAGGTAGGCATGCAGGTGCAGCAGGCAGTGAAGAAAGCCAATGGTATGTTAGCTTTCATTGCAAAAGGATTTGAGTCTAGGAGCAGGGAGGTTCTACTGCAGTTGTACAGGGTCTTGGTGAGACCACACCTGGAGTATTGCGTACAGTTTTGGTCTCCAAATCTGAGGAAGGACATTCTTGCCATAGAGGGAGTGCAGAGACGGTTCACCAGACTGATTCCTGGGATGTCAGGACTGTCCTATGAAGAAAGACTGGATAGACTTGGTTTATACTCTCTAGAATTTAGGAGATTGAGAGGGGGATCTTATAGAAACTTACAACAAATTCTTAAGGGGTTGGACAGGCTAGATGCAGGAAGATTGTTCCCGATGTTGGGGAAGTCTCAGATTTTCACAGGGTTCCACACACTTGTTTAAGGATAAGGGGGTGAAAAAAAAGGTGTGTCCGAGAAGTGACTTGGTATACTTTTCACACAGCAGAATTTTGAGTAAAGGTTGTGCACCTCTGCCCATAACTGGGTAGTCGACACACAGTTCTGAGGGGCACCCCAAGTCCACACATATTCCTGGGGATCAGGGGTTAGACCCACAGGTACACACACACAATCAATGATATATACACACACACATGGTAACAGGACTCCCTGGCACCAGGGGCAACACAGGCCGATATGGCCTATATACCACCACTACCACATGCATATAGGAATAATAGTGTCTACACCCAGAATCCGGGGGCCAACTTTAGCCTCCTATACACTGCTGCACTCACACACATTAAAATATAATATCCTATATCTATGCAATATAATACACATTGAGATGCATATTCTGTTGTTACTCATATCTGTGTGGTGAGACAGTGGTCAGATCTGTGTTACTCTCTGCCACAAATTCACCTAGTTGTCATCCAGGCCAACAGTTTCATTGGCTATATTTAACTCTGAGTCTAGATGTGGCCCTTGTGGCTAAATGGGATCACTGTAATGGAGAGAATGCAGGTATGGGATCCTGAGTTTGATGAATCAGCCCATGATCAGTTGAATGCCACGCATGGTGCAGGCAGTGTTCCCCCTCTGGCCTGTCTAACTCCTTCAGAACCAGGATTGGGATCTACTCTATATGTCTCTCGTCTCTCCCCTCTCCTGTTCCAATGTCCCCACTCTTAAGACGATTCGAAACATCAACCCATCACAAGACGTAGTTTGTGTCAGTGTGAACACCCCAACAACTGAGGAAACTCTCCCTCAGTCTTCTCTCCAATTTGTCTTGTGGCAGTTCAAAACTGCCACAATATCACAGTTGCTGGTTCCCAAACTCTGTTGCCTCTGGTGTAGGTTGTAATATTCCATAACTCCCGCCTGAGTCCTCCCCGTATATATCCTGTTCTGTGCCTGATACGGGCCATTGTTGTGCTCTGGTGTGTTGCTGGTGTTGGCCTATCCTTTAAACCCTATAATATACATTCTTTTCTCTTTGAAGTGGTCCAAATGACTTTCCTCCTCTCCATTTTTTCCGACTGTCCCCCCTACATATAGTGTAAACCCTGTGGTGTCCTGTGTCCTCTCCCCCCTTGTCCTGGACTTCCCCCAAACATCGGGAACAATCTTCCTGCATCCAGCCTGTCCAACCCCTTAAGAATTTTGTAAGTTTCTATAAGATCCCCCCTCTCAATCTTCTAAATTCTAGAGAGTATAAACCAAGTCTATCCAGTCTTTCTTCATAAGACAGTCCTGACTTCCCAGGAATCAGTCTGACACAGTGAACCTTCTCTCTACTCCCCTCTATGCCACAGGGACTAATGTCTTTCCCTCACAGATTTAGAAGACCAAAACTGTACACAATACTCCAGGTTTGGTCTCACCAAGACCCTGTACAACTGCAGTAGAACCTCCCTGCTCCTAGACTCAAATCCTTTTGTCAATGAAAGCTAACATACCATTGGCTTTCTTCACTGCCTGCTGCACCTGCATGCCTACCTTCAATGACTGGTGTACCATGACACCCAGGTCTCGCTGCATCTCCCCCTTTCCCAATCGGCCACCATTTAGATAATATAATTGGGTTTTTTTTAAATTAGGTGCAGGAGTAGAGGCCATTCGGCCCTTCGAGCCTGCACCATTCGCCATTCAATATGATCATGGCTGATCATCCAACTCAGTATCCCGTACCTGCCTTCTCTCCATACCCCCTGATCCCCTTAGCCACAAGGGCCACATCTAACTCCCTCTTAAATATAGCCAATGAACTGTGTGGCCTCAACTACCCTCTGTGGCAGAGAGTTCCAGAGATTCACCACTCTCTGTGTGAAAAAAGTTCTTCTCATCTCGGTTTTAAAGGATTTCCCCCTTATCCTTAAGCTGTGACCCCTTGTCCTGGACTTCCCCAACATCGGGAACAATCTTCCTGCATCTAGCCTGTCCAACCCCTTAAGAATTTTTGTAAGTTTCTATAAGATCCTCCACTTCAATCTTCTAAATTCTAGCGAGTACAAGCCGAGTCTATCCAGTCTTTCTTCATATGACAGTCCTGACATCCCAGGAATCAGTCTGGTGAACCTTCTCTGTACTCCCTCTATGGCAATAATGTCCTTCCTCAGATTTGGAGACCAAAACTGTACGCAATACTCCAGGTGTGGTCTCACCAAGACCCTGTACAACTGCAGTAGAACCTCCCTGCTCCTAGACTCAAATCCTTTTTCCCCATACCCCCTGATCCCTATGCCCCACAGGGCCACATCTAACTCCCTCTTAAATATAGCCAATGAACTGGCCTCAACTACCCTCTGCGGCAGAGAGTTCCAGAGATTCACCACTCTCTGTGTGAAAAAAGTTCTTCTCATCTCGGTTTTAAAGGATTTCCCCCTTATCCTTAAGCTGTGACCCCTTGTCCTGGACTTCCCCAACATCGGGAACAATCTTCCTGCATCTAGCCTGTCCACCCCCTTAAGAATTTTGTAAGTTTCTATAAGATCCCCTCTCAATCTCCTAAATTCTATAGAGTATAAACCAAGTCTATCCAGTCTTTCTTCATAAGACAGTCCTGACATCCCAGGAATCAGTCTGGTGATCCGTCTCT
>NW_026575719.1:17500-25000 GCF_028641065.1 Leucoraja erinaceus | reverse complement strand
CATTCGGCCCTTCGAGCCTGCACCATTCGCCATTCAATATGATCATGGCTGATCATCCAACTCAGTATCCCGTACCTGCCTTCTCTCCATACCCCCTGATCCCTTTAGCCACAAGGGCCACATCTAACTCCCTCTTAAATATAGCCAATGAACTGTGTGGCCTCAACTACCCTCTGTGGCAGAGAGTTCCACAGATTCACCACTCTCTGTGTGTGAAAAAAGTTCTTGACTTCCCCCTTATCCTTAAACGATTGTGTGTGTGTGTGTGTGTGACCCCTTGTCCTGGACTTCCCCAACATCGGGAACAATCTTCCTGCATCTAGCCTGGATTATTTATGTCTTCCTTAGTGAAAACAGAACCAAAGTAGTTATTCAATTGGTCTGCCATGTCCTTGTTCCCCATGATCAATTCACCTGTCTCTTATCCTTGAACTGTGTGTGTGTGTGTGTGTGGCCCCCTTGTCCTGGACTTCCCCAACATCGGGAACAATCTTCCTGCATCTAGCCTGTCCAACCCCTTAAGAATTTTGTAAGTTTCTATAAGATCCCCCCCTCAATCTCCTAAATTCTAGCGAGTACAAGCCAAGTCTATCCAGTCTTTCTTCATAAGACAGTCCTGACATCCCAGGAATCAGTCTGGTGAACCTTCTCTGTACTCCCTCTATGGCAATAATGTCTTTCCTCAGATTAGGAGACCAAAACTGTACGCAATACTCCAGGTGTGGTCTCACCAAGACCCTGTACAACTGCAGTAGAACCTCCCTGCTAATTAAAACCCCCTTAATTCCATTTTCCTTCCCAAAATACCCCTTTAAACTCCCCTTTCCCATTAGGACAAACATTTTAAACCCCCTTCCCCAGCAGAAAAAACCCGAAATTCCCCCATGTTCTGCCCAAAATCCCCCATTTCAGGCAAAATAAAGACTTTAAACTCCCTGCTCCCGACAGTAAAACTCCTTAAATCGGTAAATTTGATGGTTAAGCAGCAAAAAAAACATTTTAAATCCCAATTACCAGCAAAAAAACCTTTCCCAGCAGATTAAAAAATCTCTTAATTCCCCATTTTCCACCCTTTCATAGCAGAAAAACCACTTTTCCTGCCTAAAATACCCCTTTGAACCAACTTTAATCCAGCAAAAAAAGACTTTAAGCCCCTTTTCCCACTTTGACAAACATTTTAAACCAATTTCCCCAGCAGAGGAAACCTTAAATCCCCCCATTTTCTGCCCAAAAGCCCCTTTTAATCCAATTTCCCACTTCAAAGAAACTTTAAACTCCATTTCCCCACTTTAAAATCCCCTTGACTTCCTCTCCCAGCTGAAAAAAAACATTTTAAATCTCAATTTCCAGCAGAAAACTCAATTCCAAAAAGACTCAATTCCCCATTTTCCACCCAAAACACAATTCTCCAGCAGAGAACCCCAAAATTCCCCGTTCAACCCCCAGTTTCCAGCAAATAAAAGACTTTAACCCCCTTTCCCCACCCGGACAAACCATTTAAACCCCTTCCCCAGCAGAAAACAAACCTTTAAATTCCCCATTTACCGCCCAAAATCCCCCTTTAACCCCATTTCCCACTTAGAAGAAACTTTAAACTCCACTTCCCACTTGTAAAAACCTTCAACTTCCTCTTCCAGCAGAAAAAACAAACATTTAAAACCAATTTCCAGCAAAATAAACCCTTTTCCCAGCAGATAAAAAACTCTCAATTCCCCATTTTTCACCCAAAAAAGTTCCTTTCCCAGCAGAAACCCCCTGATCCCACTCTCCTGCCCTAAATGCCCCTTTTAATCCCCAAACCCCGGGGGAAATAAAGACTTTAACCCCCTTTTCCCACCTGGACAAACATTTCACAAATCAGTGAAAATCCCCAAATCCCCATTTTCTGCCCAAAATGCCCCATTTCCGGCCCAAATTCCCCCCCTCCAGGCAAGAGAAAGACTTGAAACTCCCGCCCCCGGCGTTAAAACGGTTCAAATGGGTGGAATTGGTGGGTAATCCGGTGATAAAGCGCTGGGGGAAGGGGAAGGGGCTAGTAGGGGGGCGAGGGGCCGAGCGGAGGGAGCGGGCGGGCGGCGTGGCTCCTCTACCTCGAGCCGCGGCTCCGTCCGTCCTCCCTCGGCGACAGCCCGGGCCGCACAGGAAGTGCCCGCCGCCCTGCCCGCCTTTATAGCCGCTCCCGCTTCCGGTCCGGACCCGGCCCCTCCCTCCCCCGGCGCTGATTGGCCGGACCGTGACGTCACGGTCACCCCCCATTGGTCGGTTCCGCTGCCCATCAACGCCCTCCCAATCCCGCCCACTCCCCTCACGCTGATTGGTTGTCATTGACGTCACAGCCATCCCCCAGTGGTCGGTTCCGCTGTCCGTCAACGGCATCCCTACGCCCCCTCCCATCACCTATCCCGCCCCCATCCCCTCACTCTGATTGGTTTGTCATTGACGTCACCCTCACCCCCCCCCCCATTGGTCGGTTCCGCTGTCTATCAACGGCCTCCATCCCATTTGCCCCTCACGTCTGATCTGATTGGTTGTCATTGACGTGTCTATCGCCTCATTTGGTCGGTCTTTAACTTCCCCCCACTGTCCATCTAATTTCCCCTCTGGTCCCGCTCACCAATCAACGCCTCCCACTAATACCCCCCCCCGATTTCCCCTACCCCACCCCCTCCTCGATGATCACCGTCCCCTCACGCTGATTGTGGTTGTCATTGACGTCACACTCACTCCCCCATTGGGTCGGTTTAGGTTTGTCCGCTGTCCATCAACCGCCTGTCCATATAATTTCCCCCGCCCCTCACGCTGATTGGTTGTCATTGACGTCCACACTCACTCCCCATTGGTCATCCGCCAATCAACCGCCTGTCAATCCGCCCCCCTCTCCCTCACGGTGATTGGTTGTCATTGACGACACTCTCCCCATCCACTTCCGCTGTCAATCACGACCTCCCCGCCCCCTCCCCCTCACGCTGATTGGTTGTCATTGACGTCACACTCACCCCCATTGGTCGGGGCCGCCGCCCATCAACCGCCTCCATCTCCCCCGCCCCCTCCCATCGACTGCTGGAACTGTCCATCACCAACCCGGAAGAGGAACCGGCCCCTGAGTCCATGTCTCCACACTTGTCTATTTCTCATCTAAACTCCGTTTTTTAACCGATTTCTCCATTTTTTTTTCACACATTTGACGATCTGTCGCTGCATTTATCCGTCTGCATCCGTGCATTCATCATCTCCACATGTGGAACATGGACAATAGGTGCAGGAGTTGGCCATTCGGCCCCTTCGAGCCAGCACCAGTCGCCATTCAATATGCTGCCCCTCTCCCTCTCCCTCCCTCTCCCTCCCTCTCTCCTTCTCCCTCCCTCCTTCTCTCTCCTTCTCCCTCCCTCCCTCTCCTTCTCCCTCTCTCCTACTCCCTCTCCCTCTCCTTCTCCCTCTCTCTCTTTCTCCCTCCCTCTCTCCTTCTCCCTCCCTCTCCTTCTCCCTCCCTCTCCTCTCTCCTTCTCCCTCCCTCTCTCCTTCCCCCTCTCCATCCCTCTCCCTCTCTCCTTCTCCCTCTCCCTCTCTCCTTCTCCCTCTCGGTCTCTGTTTAATGCGGATAAATGTGAGGTTATCCACTATGGCGGCAAGAACAGGGAGGCAGATTATTATCTAAATGGTGTCACGTTGGGAAAAGGGGATCTGGGGGTCCTTGTCCATCAGTCCATGCAGGTACAGCAGGCAGTGAAGAAAGCCAATTGCCGATTGCCCCCATACACAAATATCGACAAGGGTGGGCAGATGCAGTTTAATATAGATAAGTGTGAGGATATCCACTCTGGCGGCTAAAACAAGGGGGCAGATTATTATCTCAATGGGGTTAGGTTAGGGAGATGCAACGAGACCTGGGTGTCCTTGTACACCAGTCTATGAAAGTAAGCATGCAGGTGCAGCAGGCAGTGAAGAAAGCTAATGGTATGTTGGCCTTCATAACAAGGAGTTGAGTCTAGGAGCAAAGAGGTCCTTCTGCAGTTGTACAGGGCCCTGGTGAGACCACACCTGGAGTATTGTGTACAGTTTTGGTCCCCTAATTTGAGGAAGGACATTCTTGCTATTGAGGGAGCCCAGCGTAGGTTCACCAGGTTAATTCCCGGGATGGCGGGAATGGACTGTCATATGAGGAAAGATTGAAAAGACTAGGCTTGTATTCACTGGAGTTTAGAAGGATGAGGGGGGGGATCTTATAGAAACATATAAAATTATAAAAGGACTGGACAAGCTAGATGCAGGAAAAATGTTCCCAATGTTGGGCGAGTCCAGAACCAGGGCCACACACACACACAGTCTTAGAATAAAGGGGAGGTCATTTAAGACTGAGGTGAGGAGAAACTTTTCCACCCAGAGAGTTGTGTGAATCTGTGGCCATTTGGGGACCGAGACGAGGAGAAACTTTAACAATCTCACATATATGTTTCAATGAGATACCCTCTCATCCTTCTAAACTCCACAGAGTGTACAAGCCCACAGCCGCTCCATTCTCTCAGCATATGACAGTCCCGCCATCCCGGGAATTAACCTGGTGAACCTACGCTGGGCTCCCTCAATAGCAAGAATGTCCTTCCTCAAATTAGGGGACCAAAACTGTACACAATACTCCAGGTGTGGTCTCACCAGGGCCCTGTACAACTGCAGAAGGACCTCTTTGCTCCTAGACTCAACTCCTCTTGTTATGAAGGCCAACAGGCCATTGACTTTCTTCACTGCCTGCTGTACCTGCACGCCAACTTTCAGTGACTGGTGTACAAGGACACCCAGGTCTCGTTGCATCTTCCCCCTTACCTAACCTAACCCCATTGAGATAATAATCTGCCCCCTTGTTTTAGCCGCCAGAGTGGATATCCTCACACTTATCTATATTAAACTGCATCTGCCCACCCGTGTCGATATTTGTATATGGGGGCCATCGCTGGTGGGGAAGGGCCGGACTCAGTGGGGAACGGCCTGTTTCCGATTAGGAAAAGGGGAGATGCAGCGAGACCTGGGTGTCATGGTACACCAGTCATTGAAAGTAGGCATGCAGGTGCAGCAGGCAGTGAAGAAAGCCAATGGTATGTTGGCATTCATAGCAAAAGGATTTGAGTCTAGGAGCAGGGAGGTTCTACTGCAGTTGTACAGGGTCTTGGTGAGACCACACCTGGAGTATTGCGTACAGTTTTGGTCTCCTAATCTGAGGAAGGACATTCTTGCCATAGAGGGAGTACAGAGAAGGTTCACCAGACTGATTCCTGGGATGTCAGGACTTTCATATGAAGAAAGACTGGATAGACTCGGCTTGTACTCGCTGGAATTTAGAAGATTGAGGGGGGGATCTTATAGAAACTTACAAAATTCTTAAGGGGTTGGACAGGCTAGATGCAGGAAGATTGTTCCCGATGTTGGGGAAGTCCAGGACAAGGGGTCACAGCTTAAGGATAAGGGGGAAATCCTTTAAAACCGAGATGAGAAGAACTTTTTTCACACAGAGAGTGGTGAATCTGTGGAACTCTCTGCCACAGAGGGTAGTTGAGGCCACACAGTTCATTGGCTATATTTAAGAGGGAGTTAGATGTGGCCCTTGTGGCTAAAGGGATCAGGGGGTATGGAGAGAAGGCAGGTACGGGATACTGAGTTGGATGATCAGCCGTGATCATATTGAATGGCGAATGGTGCAGGCTCGAAGGGCCGAATGGCCTCTACTCCTGCACCTAATTTCTATGTTGCCCTGGTGATTCATCAGCCTTCAGTCTATCCAATACCATTTCCTGCCTAATGTGGATTTCCTTCAGTTCCTCCGTCACCCCAGATCCTCTGACCACTACTATATCAGGAAGATTATTTGTGTCCCGCCATCCCGGGAATTAACCAGGTGAACCTACGCTGGGCTCCCTCAATAGCAAGGATGTCCTTCCTCAAATTTGGAGAGCAAAACTGTACACAATACTCCAGGTGTGGTCTCACCAAGACCCTGTACAACTGCAGTAGAACCTCCATGCTCCTAGACTCAAATCCTTTTGCTATGAAAGCTAACATACCATTCGCTTTCTTCACTGCCTGCTGCACCTGCATGCCTACTTTCAATGACTGGTGTACCATGACACCCAGGTCTCGCTGCATCTCCCCTTTTCCTAATGTTAGATGTTAGAGTTAGATGTGGCCCTTGTGGCTAAAGGGATCAGGGGGTATGGAGAGAAGGCAGGTACAGCATACTGAGTTGGATGATCAGCCATGATCATATTGAATGGCGAATGGTGCAGGCTCGAAGGGCCGAATGGCCTCTACTCCTGCACCTGTTGTCTATGTTTCTAGAAAGTATTTATTATTATTATTATTACTTATAGGCGTGATCTCACCAGGACCCTGTATAACTGCAGAAGGACCTCTTTGCTCCTAGACTCAACTCCTCTTGTTATGAAGGCCAACAGGCCAAAACTGTACACAATACTCCAGGTGTGGTCTCAGCAGGGCCCTGTACAACTGCAGAAGGACCTCTTTGCTCCTGTACTCAACTCCTCTTGTTATGAAGGCCAAAACTGCACACAATACTCCAGGTGTGGTCTCAGCAGAGCCCTGTACAACTGCAGGAGCACTAGACTCCTTGCTCCTAAACACAAGGGCCAACAAGCTATTAGAGAGCGCGCAGACTGATGTTTGTGGGCGGGGAATAAGGAGACGGTGGGGTATTTAAGAACAGACTTTATTCCGGTGTCCAGGGCTGTGTCAGACACACACTCACTCGCCTCTCTCTCTCTCTCTCTCTCTCGCTCAGTCCTCCTCCTCATCATCGACGGTCCCAGCTCCCCCCTGCCCCTTCTTGGCGTTCTTGCGTTTAACGCGTCCGGGCCGACCTCCGCCGTACGGGGAGCGCAGAGAGAAGTCGATGTGTTTCTGCGAGTCCAGACGCACGATGTAGGAGGGGATGTTCACCACCTGCTTACGCACCCTGGACACGAGGGAGAGGAGAGACAATAGGCAAGGAGTAAACCATCAAATTATAGCATCAAACCATAGCATCAAACCATCAAATCAGAGCATCAAACCATCAAATCAGAGCATCAAACCATCAAATCAGAGCATCAAACCATCAAATCAGAGCATCAAACCATAGTCATCAATCCATCAAACCATCAAATCAGAGCATCAAACATAGTCATCAATCCATCAAACCATCAAATCAGAGCATCAAACCATCAAATCAGCATCAAACCATCAAATCAGAGCATCAAACCATCAAATCAGAGCATCAAACATAGTCATCAATCCATCAAACCATCAAATCAGAGCATCAAACATAGTCATCAATCCATCAAACCATCAAATCAGAGCATCAAACATAGTCATCAATCCATCAAACCATCAAATCAGAGCATCAAACCATCAAATCAGAGCATCAAACCATCAAATCAGCATCAAACCATCAAATCAGAGCATCAGACCATCAAATCAGAGCATCAAACCATCAATTCATATCATCAAACCATCAAA
>NW_026575719.1:0-12500 GCF_028641065.1 Leucoraja erinaceus | reverse complement strand
GTGAGAGAGATGGAGGGGGAGGGAGAGGGGGAGAGATGGAGGGTCTACAGTCTGGGTGTGTGGTGGGGATACCCTAGATGGTTGGGTCAACAAGTGGGGGTGGGGGAGTTAGTGTGTGTGACACTCTATACATCAGGAGTTTGACAGGGATAACAGGGTCATCATTGACTTGTAGAGGGAGAGGAGGTGACAGAGATGTAGGAGAGGACAGGATCAGAGAGGGGAAGGATCTTGAGAGAGAGGTGAGCAGGGAGTTCTACTGCAGTTGTACAGGGTCTGTTGGTGAGACCACACCTGGAGTGCTGTGTACAGTTTTGGGCTCCTAATCTGAGGAAAGACATTCTTGCCATAGAGGGAGTACAGAGAAGGTTCACCAGACTGATTCCTGGGATGTACGGACTTTCAGATGAGGAAACACGACTTGTCTACGCTAGAATTCCGAAGATTGGGGAGGGATCTTATCAAAACTTACAAAATTCATAAGGTGTGGACAGAAAGGATGCAGGAAGATTGTTCCCGATGTTTGGGAAGTCCATGTGTGTGTGTCCACCCGCACAGGCATAAGGATGTGGGTGACGTATAGATTTATTGTTTCAGAGAGTGGTGAATCTGTTTAACTTCTCTGCCACAGAGGGTAACTAGTTGGGAGCCACATCAGTTAATTGGCTATAATTTAATGAGGGAGTTGTATGTGGCCCTTGTGGCTAATGGGATCAGGGGTAAGGAGAGAAGGCAGGTAACCCCTTACTGAGTTGGATGATTACCGTGTTCATACCCGAATGAATGGCGAATGGTGCCTTTGCGAAGGCGAAGGAGCCGAACTAACGGCCACATGGATCTCCTGCGAGACCTGGAATGTCTGAACTCTTTTATGCAGACAGACCTCTTTGCTCCTACCTAAGAGTCAACCCCCTTTGTGTGACAGAATGGGGATAGCGGAGGAGATAGTCAGGGATTTATCTGTCCAATTGCAGAGTACATTAGGATACTGAGGTTTGTATGATCATGCCGTGATAGACATTTGAATGGCGAATGGCCTACGACTCGCACACACCCGAATGGCCGCTCTCTACCTATTGCACCTATTTACCTATTTTCTATAATACGATCTCTCGTGCGTCTTTCACTTCGAAGATAGAGAGCCCAATTCAGATATGACCTATACATCAGATACACACAACTACACATCCATGCCATTTATAATCAGATATATACAACACAGCACATATATATACACACACACACACATAAATATACACACACACACACACACATACATACACACACACACACACACACATATATATACACATACATATACACACACACACACACACACACACACACATACACATACACACACACACACACACACACACACATATACATATACACACACACACACACACAGAAATATATATACACACACACATACACACACATATATATACACACACACACACATATATATACACACACACACACACACAAACACATATATACACACACACACACCAGTAATCTACACACACAATTGAACATATAGTATACACATGAATATCTGGACTGTACTCACAGATTCATACTCCGGCATCATTTAGACATTGACAGGTGAACTTACACAAACAAACATGTGGACAACACAGCGTGTCACACAGCATCTGTGTAGAACATGCTGCTAGGGTGGACCTATTTCACCCAAGGACATTTTGGGTAACTCAGCGGGTCATAGGCAGCATCTGTGGAGAAACATGACCTGATAGGTTGACGTTTCACAGGTAGGAGAGAAGGGGACACCAACATACAACAGCACCAGATAAACCCTCACCGAGACGCTTGGTCCTGAATCGTTCAGGCATCTGCATATTCGAATCCCCTCTCCGTATCCCCACCTGCGGATCCCTTGTGCTAAAGGTGATCACTTTCACCCTACCGACCTCCACACACACCTTATAATTTTACATGAACTGTGGCCGGACCAAGGCGGTCTGAGACACCCACAGACAGCACAGAGTGGTTCCACCTGGTCGGCACCAACTCAATATCACCCCAGATGGCACACCTCTCTATCATCTTCCCAACCTCTGAAGATATGTCCAATGTCCCATCTATAAGAATGCTCTCTCTCCTGCTCAACTCCTCCTCCACTCTGCCCTCCCCTCCCGATCCTCATTCTGTCTCTCTCTATCTCATCCCCCTCCCTTCGCTCAATCCCTCACTCCCTATCCTCCCCCTCTCCCGTGTCTCATCCCTCTCCCTTTCTCGACAATAATATTCCCTGTCTCTTCCACCCTCCCCTGTCTCTCCCTGTCAGATTCTATCCCTCCCCTTCCCCTCTCTCCCCCCTTCCAACCTTCTCGCCCCTCCGTCATCTCTCTCCCATCCCCCTATTTCCGTCTCCCCCATCCTTCATTTTATCCGGTCGTCCATCAGATAAGGTACCTCCACCTTTGTCTCTGTTCTCGTGTCTCCTCGCTCTCTTCTCGCTCCCCCCTCTTTATCCTCTCCGCCCCTCCCTTCTCTCCCCCCTCTCTTCTACTCTCCCTCCCCTGTCCCTCTCCTCTCCTCTCCTTCTCTCCCTGTCTATCTCTCTCCCGCCTCATATCCATCGTCCCCCTCCTTTCTCCTTTCCGTTCTCCCTCTCATATTCTCTCTCTCTCCTCCTCTCCTCTCCATCCCCTCTCTGTGTGTTCTCTCCATCACTCTCTCGTCCCCCTCTTCTCTCCCTCCTAAATATCTACCTTGCCCCCCTCTCTCTCCCTCTCTCATTCTCCTCTCCTCCCGCACTCCTCTCATCTCATATCCCCCCTCCCCTCATCTCTGCTCCCTCTCTCTCTCTCTCCTTCCTCCTCTCCACTGTATCCTCTCTTGCACCCTTTTCTCCCCCCTCCCCTCTCCCTCTCGCTCCTCCCTCCTCTCTCCCCCTGTTTATCTCCCCCTCCCTTGTGTCACTTCCTCCTCCCTCCCTTTCACATGCAATCTGCTCCTCTCTCTCTACCACTTCTCCCTTCCCCTTCCCCTAACCCACCTTCCTCTTCGCACATTCTCCCCCTCTCCTCTCCCTTCTCCTTCTTATCCTTCTCTCCCTCTTCCTGGCCTCTCATCCTATACAACCCATCTTCATCCCTCCCCATCCTCCTCTCTACCCCCTTGTCCTCTCCTCCTCCCCTCCTCCCTCCTTTCTTTTTCCCCTTCTTCCCGTCTCCCTCCCGCTCTCTCCTTCTCTCCCAAGAACTCGATCCCTACTCTCCTATCCACTCTCTTCCTTCCTCCTCCTCCCCCTGAATTCCCTCCCCTCTTTCTTCTCCGAAACCTAGTCCCTCTCTCTTCTCTAGCACCCCTCACCCATTTATCCCTTCCTCTACCTCCCGCCCTCCTCTTCCTGTTCTCCACTCGCCCTCTCTCCTGCACCATAAAACTTTCCCTCCCACCCCTGGCCCTCTCTGAACCCCTCTCCCCACATTCCTCTCCCTCCCCCCGCTCTATTCCATCTCCCCACTCCCCTCACCTTCCTCCCCCCTCCCTCCCCCTCTCATTCCCCTCCCCGCCTCTCTTCCCCACTCTCCCTTTATCTCCTCCCCTCCCCTCTCCACTCCCCTCCCCTCTCCCCCCCTCCCCCTACCCCTCTCCTCTTTTTTCCCTCTTGTCCCTCTCTCTCTCTCCTTCCCCTCCCCCTTTCAACCTCCCAATCTGCCCCTCCTACCTCTCCCCCTCCTCTTATCTCTCCATTCACCTCCCCTCTCTCCCACCTCTCTTCCCATCTCCCGCGCCGCCCTTATTTCCCCCTCTCCAACACTCTCCCCCTCTACCCCTCGTTCAGTCCCCCCTCTCTCCTCCTCTCACCCCCTCCCCTCTCTCCAATAGAGTCTCCCTCTCCTCTCCTCCAGAATCTCTCATGACACGAACAGCACAGGTTAGGGTCGCTCATCTTTAAGAACCACTCCTCCCCCCCCCCCCCCCCCAGTAGAACGTCACCTTGACCCCAGCGAGAGAACTATGCCCGAGACGGTGGGGAACGTTTCTTGGCGAGAACGGGATTTCTCGATCACAAGGGAGATCACACTGATTTGCTGCTTCAGGGGCAGCAATGCCACCATCTAGCCCCCTGACTTTTGCTACGTGCATGAGTCACGTTCACCTGCCTGTAGCTTGAGCACAGAGGGGGAGATATACATGCATTTCAGAGCATGGCCCCAGACATAGTTTTTACACCCACAGCCCAGCGACTATCGTAGCCGTGGATGATTAGGCAGAACCAACCAGACCCGACCATCGAGTCTCTGTTGTACCTCACACTGGCTCTATAAACACAAAGATTATCCTTCCTATTCATTTTGGACAGAACATTAGGAGAACATGGCCCACCCCACAGGGTTGCGTAGTGAAATCAGAAGACCTAATTCTCTGTACTCAGATTCCTGAGTCTAGGAGCAAACATTCTAGTGCAATGTACCAATAGGGCCCTGGTAGACCACACAGAGTTGTGAGTCTGTGGAATTCTCTGCCACTCACACATATCCCCCAACACAATATTTCACCTCCACCACTCACACACCCATAGCCCCCAACTCAATATTCCCCCTCCACCACTCACCCATAGCCCCCAACACAATATTCCACCTCCACCACTCACCCATAGCCCCAACACAATATTCCCCTCCCACCACTCACACATAGCCAAGTGGACACTCATCTATCTACCCACCTCCACCACTCACACAATCCCCCAACACAATATAACCCCCTATACCACACACTCATACATAGCCCCACCAACATATTTCCCCCACCACCTCCACACACACACCCATAGACACTGGTGCCACTCATTTCCATCTCCACACTCACCCCTAGTCCCCACACACATATTCGGTACCTCCACCACTCACAACATAGAGTATTGTCTCCCCAACTCAATATTCCCCCCGCCACTCCACACATAAACAAGAGGAGTTGAGTCTAGGAGCAAAGAGGTCCTTCTGCAGTTGTACAGGGCCCTGGTGAGACCACACCTGGAGTATTGTGTACAGTTTTGGTCCCCTAATTTGAGGAAGGACATTCTTGCTATTGAGGGAGCCCAGCGTAGGTTCACCAGGTTAATTCCCGGGATGGCGGGACTGTCATATGCTGAGAGAATGGAGCGGCTGTGGGCTTGTACACTCTGTGGAGTTTAGAAGGATGAGAGGGCATCTCATTGAAACATATGTGAGATTTATTAAGGGTTTGGACACGTGTTAGAGGCAGGAAACATGTTCCCGATGTTGGGGACGAGTACACCGAACCAGGGGCCACACACACATTTCCATAACACCCACACAACACCTCATGCACACACAGACACGGAGAAGCCATGAGTACACTTTTTCCACCCACAGCACACTGTGAGTCTCAACACCACACTCACACACCCTGAACGGCAGAGACCACCTGATTCCCCACACACACTGGGGCACACACACCCCTGGTTTATGTTGAATATTGTGAGACAGGGCTATGTGTAAGAATCTAGTGGCCATTTGTGACGGAGACGATTAAACTTTTCCACCCTTAGACCCAACGAAGTCTGTGGGATTCTCGGGGCCTCAGAGTGGCGGTGGAGGCCTATACTCCACACAGAATTTCTTTCCGGTTTTTACAGGCTAATCGGGGCTCTTAAACATAGCGTTAGACACAGTCCAGCACATATAGGGATTCGAGACACACACAGGAAGAGGGAACTGATAGGAGAGTAGATCACATTGAATCGACCTATGCGGCTGGGCTGGAACAGCTGAATGGACCTGCTCTGCTTTACTCCTGCCTCTTACACCCTCACACTACAAGATATGTTAGACGCACACACAGTTGCTGGTTTGTAGGGCTGAATGGCCCCTCCTCCTGTCGGTCTGCTAGCGTTGTCTGCAGTTCTCTACTCCACCCGCCCCCGTCCCCCCTCACTTTGATTACACAAGACATATATAATGCCATTCTCGCCCTCTCCCCTTCCCAAACACTTTTTTCCACCACATTATCACCCTCTAGTCCCACCTGCCTTCACTCATACCATAACCCTCCATTCCCTTCTCATCCATATGCCTATCCAATTTATTTTTAAATGATACCAATGAACCTGCCTCCACCTCTTCCACTGGAAGCTCATTCCACACCGCTACCACTCTCTGAGTAAAGAAGTTCCCCCTCATGTTACC
This sequence comes from Leucoraja erinaceus, assembly GCF_028641065.1. Lineage (NCBI taxonomy): Eukaryota > Metazoa > Chordata > Chondrichthyes > Rajiformes > Rajidae > Leucoraja > Leucoraja erinaceus. Next base: position 6,312 of record NW_026575719.1, on the reverse strand, counting down.
CCTCAACTTCTGTCCCTTAATTCTGAAGTCATGTCCCTTTGTTTGAATCTTCCCTATTCTTCAGTGGCAGAAAAGCTTGTCCACACACAACTCTGTCTATCCCTCTCATCATTTTAAAGACCTCTATCAAACTCCCTCCTTAACCTTCTAAATTCCAGAGAATACAAGCCCTAACTTATTCCACCTTTTCTCTGTAACTTAGTGCTTGAAACCCAGGCACTACATTCTAGTAAATCTCCTCTGTACTCTCTCTATTTTGTCTATATCCTTCCTATACCTTTGGGCGACACCCAAATTGTACACCATACTCCAGAATTGGTCTCACCAATGCCTTGTACAATTTTAACATTACATCCCAACTTCTATACTCAATGTCTATAAAATAGTATGAGAGGGAGGGAGAGAGACACACACACACAGAGGGAGACAGGGAGAGACCACAGTGCTGGTTTGAAGGGCTGAATGGCCTCCTCCTGCAGGTATTGTCTGTGTATCTATAATCTAGGGTTAGGGGGGAGATCACGGTGCTGGTTTGAAGGGACCAAACAGCCTCCCTCCTGCCCCTATTGCCTATAGAAACATAGACAACATGTGCAGGAGTAGAGGCCATTCAGCCCTTCGAGCCTGCACCACCATTCAATATGATCATGGCTGATCATCCAACTCAGTATCCCATCCCTGCCTTCTCTCCATACCCCCTGATCCCTTTCAGCCACAAGGGCGACATATAACTCCCTCTCTTAATATAGCCAATGAACTGTGTGGCCTCAACTACCTTCTGTGGCAGAGAATTCCTCAGATTCACCACTCTCTGTGTGAAAAAAGTTCTTCTCATCTCGGTTTTAAAGGATTTCCCCCTTATCCTTAAGCTGTGGCCCCTTGTCCTGGACTTCCCCAACATCGGGAACAATCTTCCTGCATCTAGCCTGTCCAACCCCTTAAGAATTTTGTAAGTTTCTATAAGATCCCCCCTCTCAATCTCCTAAATTCTAGAGAGTATAAACCGAGTCTATCCAGTCTTTCTTCATATGAAAGTCCTGACATCCCAGGAATCAGACTGGTGAACCTTCTCTGTACTCCCTCTACGGCAAGAATGTCTTTCCTCAGATTAGGAGACCAAAACTGTACGCAATACTCCAGGTGTGGTCTCACCAAGACCCTGTACAACTGCAGTAGAACCTCCCTGCTCCTAGACTCAAATCCTCTATGGCAATAATGTCTTTCCTCAGATTTGGGAGACCAAAACTGTACGCAATACTCCAGGTGTGGTCTCACCAAGACCCTGTACAACTGCAGTAGAACCTCCCTGCTCCTAGACTCAAATCCTCTTGTTATGAATGTCTTTCCTCAGATTAGGAGACCAAAACTGTACGCAATACTCCAGGTGTGGCTCACCAAGACCCTGTACAACTGCAGTAGAACATCCCTGCTCCTAGACTCAAATCCTTTTGCTATGAATGCTAACATACCATTCGCTTTCTTCACTGCCTGCTGCACCTGCATGCTTACCTTCAATGACTGGTGTACCATGACACCCAGGTCTCGTTGCATCTCCCCTTTCCCAATCGGCCACCTATGTTTCTCCCCTGTAGCCCCATGGAGGCAGGACCGTGGACAGAGACTGGACTAGAGACCACAGTCCTGTTTAAAGGGACAAACAGCCTTCCTTCCTGCCCCCCTCCCTGAAAGAGAAGATTGCCTGCGTTTTCGTTTCTTGAAGACAGAAAATTGAGGCAGACCTGAGGACAGACATATACAGCCGGCCTGTTATGAGAATGCTTAGTGTTTATTCTGCGGCAGGAGATATTGCCTTGCAATGATAATGCGGGGCTTTTAAACCACGTTGCACCGCACATCGCTGGGGCGCAGACGGGAAGCTGCACTCCACACATCCCTCACGTCCTGTGAACACGCCCGAGAGCTATATTTAGAGGTGCCTCGCCGTAACGTCCACGGGAGCAAAAAATATCCAGCAGGCCCGGAAGGATTACAGCCCCCATCCTTCCCCCCACCGAGTCCGTGCTAGCCCAACCAGCCATCGCCCCGTACACTAGTTTAGTGATACAGCGCGGAAACAGGCCCTTCCCCCCACCGAGTCCATGCTAGCCCAACCAGCCATCGCCCCGTACACTAGTTTAGTGATACAGCGCGGAAACAGGCCCTTCCCCCCCACCGAGTCCGTGCTAGCCCAACCAGCCATCGCCCCGTATACACAAACACTACATACACTTAAATGGCCTCCTTGTTTTCTATATATACACACACACACATATATACTCACAGATAGACGCACACACATATATAGAAACATAGACAATAGGTGCAGGAGTAGAGGTCATTCGGCCCTTCGAGCCTGCACCATTCGCCATTCAATATGATCATGGCTGATCATCCAACTCAGTATCCCGTACCTGCCTTCTCTCCATACCCCCTGATCCCTTTAGCCACAAGGGCCACATCTAACTCCCTCTTAAATATAGCCAATGAACTGTGTGGCCTCAACTACCCTCTGTGGCAGAGAGTTCCAGAGATTCACCACTCTCTGTGTGAAAAAAGTTCTTCTCATCTCGGTTTTAAAGGATTTCCCTCTTATCCTTAAGCTGTGACCCCTTGTCCTGGACTTCCCCAACATCGGGAACAATCTTCCTGCATCTAGCCTGTCCAACCCCTTAAGGATTTTGTAAGTTTCTATAAGATCCCCCCTCAATCTCCTAAATTCTAGAGAGTATAAACCAAGTCTATCCAGTCTTTCTTCATAAGACAGTCCTGACATCCCAGGAATCAGTCTGGTGAACCGTCTCTGCACTCCCTCTATGGCAATAATGTCCTTCCTCAGATTAGGAGACCAAAACTGTACGCAATACTCCAGGTTTGGTCTCACCAAGACCCTGTACAACTGCAGTAAACCTATAGCCAACAAACTGCGTGGCCTCAACTACCTTCTGTGGCAGAGAGTTCCACAGATTCACCACTCTCTGTGGAAGTGCTATTATATTTTTTTAAATATTTTAATGCATATATTAATGGCATTATATTTTAATATATATATTCATGCACATTATTACATTTGTTATATTGTATATATTAATATCATTATATTTTCATATTTTAATGTATATATTAACGTATATTATATTTATATATATATATATACTAGACCAAGTGTGGACCCGTTGGGTGTTTCTCCAAAACACGTTTGCTGGGCTTATTGGCCTTTTTTACAGCTTTGTTTGAATTACATTGTGGCTGAAATATATACACAAACTTGCTTTCTCTCTCCCTCTCTTTTCCCCTTCCCTCTCTCTGGTTTTTCTCCTTCGCCCATCTCCTGGTGATTTTCCTTCCCATCTCCCCCTTCCCCTCCTATTCCAAACTCCCCGTTCCCTCATCTCTCTATTTCCGCCTTCTACCCCTTCTCCTCTATTTCCCTCTCTATTTCTATGTCTTCTCTCTCTAATTTCCACCTTTCCCTCTCCTTTGTAATTTTCCTCTATTTTCTCCTCTCTCTCTCTATTTACGCCTCTCTCCTTATTTCCACCTTCCCTCTCTATCTATCTCTCTTTATTTCCCCTTCTCTCTTCTCCCTATTCTTTATTTTTCCCCTTATTCTCCCTTCCTCTACCCGATACTCTATCTCTGGCTCCCCCTCTACCTCTTTCCCTCCTTCCTCTCTCCCTCTTCTCCTTTTATCTTCCCCTTCCCCCTCTCTCTTTCTCCCCCTCTCTATTTCCACCTTCTCTCTCTCTGTATCTCTCCCTCCTTCCTCTCCCTCTTATCTATTTTTCTCCCCTTCCTTTCCCCTCTCTCCCTCTCTCCTACCTTCTTTTTTCTATATCCTCATCCTTCAGCCTCTCCCCTTTTATTTCCTCTCTTACTTTCCCCTACTTCTCTACCCTTCTTTCCTCTATTTCTCTAGATCTCCCTATATTCTCTCTTCCTCTCATCCACCTTCTACCCTCTCTCCCTCTATCCCTTTTCCCCCTAGATTTTTCCCTCCCCTCACCTCCTCATTTCTTTCTCTCTCTTCTCCATTTTCCTTCTCCTTCTCTCCCTTTCCCCTTTCTCCTCCACAAGTTCTTCTTCTTCCTCTCTTTCTTCTCTTCCCTCCTTTCTTCCCCACCTTCCTCTCTCTCATATTCATCTCTCCCTTCTTTCTCCCCTTTATATATCCTCCCTCCCTTTCTCTCTTTCCTTCCTCCTTTCTCCTATTCTCGGAATTTTCTTCTTTCCATCTTCCTCTCCCTCCCCCTTTTTCTCCTTCCCTCCTATCTCCCTCTCCTCTTCCCCCTTCTTTTTCCTTCTCTCCAAGGTCCTTCCCCCTTCCTCTACTTTCTTTTAATTTTTTCTTCTCTCCCCTCCTTCCCTTCTTCTCTCTCTCCACAATCTCCTTCTCTTCCCTTTCTTTCCATGGTCTCTCTCCTACTTCCCTTTTTCTCCCCATCTTCCTCTCCTCCCTTCCCCTTTCGCCTCCCTTATTCTTCTGTTTCTCCCTTATCCTCCTTGTCTTCTCTCCTCTTCCCCTCCCTTTCTTCTCTCCCCTTCCTCCCTCTCTTCTCTCTTTCTTTCTCCAGATTTTCCCTTTCTCTATCCCCTTTTTCACCCTCCCTCTTTCTCCCTCTCTCCCTTTTCTCCTCCCTCTCTTCTCTTTCCTCTCCCATTTTTTTTCCCCTTCCTCTTTCTTTTCTCCCTTCCTTTCCCAAATTCTTTCTTCCTCAGTATTATCTCTCTCCCTCCTTTCCTTCCCTCTTCTTATCCTTCTTCCTTCTCTCTCCCCTCTTTCCTTCTTTCATCTCTGATCTCTCCTCTCTCTTTTCTCCTCCGCTTTTCCCTCCCTTCCCTTTTCTCTCCTTTCTCCCCCTCTCTTCCTTCTTCCTCTCTCCCTCCTTCTCCTTTCTCTTTTCCACTTCTATTTTCCTCCTCTTCTGTTTTTTCTTTTTCCTTTCTCTCCTCTTCTCCACCTTCTCCTCTTCCTTTTCTCTCCCCTTTGTTCCTTCACCTTTATCCCTTTCTCTCTTTTCCTATCCTTCTCCCCTCTCTTTTCTTTCCCCCCCTCCCTCTCCTTTGATTTTTATTCTACATTCTCCTCTCCTCTCTTTCCCCTCTATTTTTCCTCTTCTCTCCCTTTCTTCCCCTCCTCCCTTCTTCCATTCCACCCCTTCTCTTCATCTCCCCTCGTCCCCTCAACCTTTTCATCCCTCCTTCCCTCCTCTCCTCTTCTCTTCCTTCTCTTATTCTCCCTCTTTACTTCTTTTTTTCTCCCTTTTCTCCCTCTCCTCCTTTTCCTTCATCTTCCTCTCACCTCCTTCTATTCTTTTTCTTTTACCTCCCTCCCTCTTCCTTTTTCCCTCTCCTCTCTCTGTTTCTCCTTTTTCCCCTCCCTTTTTTGACCCTTCTCCTCTCTACATTTTTTCCTCTCCCCATTTCGAACTCCTGTTCCCTTTACCTCATCCACCTACTCTCTTCTCCCTCTAGCTTTCCTTCTCTTTCCTCTCTCTCCTCTCTCCCTCCCTCCTCCACCCCTCTTTCTTTCTCTAGCTCAGCCTCCCCCTGTTAGGTCCCTTTTTTTCTCTTTTTTTTCTCTACCTCCTTCCTCTCCCTCTTCTCCCTTTCCAACCCTGGTTTTAATCTTCTCACTCTCTTCAAAATGTAGGTGCATTCCCTCTCCCTTTTCTCCCTTTCTCATCTACCCTCCTTTCACCTCCACTCTTCACCCTTCCCTTCGACTAACTCTCTCCCTCGTACGCATTCACTTTCCTTTCTCTATCTCTGCCTTATTGCACCTCTTTCTTCCTTCCTCCTTTCTCCTCTTTTCTTTAACTCTCCACTCTTTTCCAACCCACACATTCACACATTCAGACCCCTCCTCTCTCTTCTTTTCCCTCCTCTTTTTCTTACCGGTTCTCACACCACCCCCTGTTCTCCTTTCCACCATACTCCCTCTCCACCCTTCAATCCCTCCAACCTTTACTATCTGCTCTCACACACACCTACATCACCCCCTCTTCACTCTCCCTTCAGTCACTCCCCCCCACTACATCTCGTACTCCACACTTCCCACCCCCCCATCTACAAACCTCTTTCCACTCATTTCCCACTCTCTTCCTCTTTCTCTCTCCTTTCCTTTCCCTCTACCTCTCTCCTTTGTTCACACTCTCTCACCTGCACCTCCCATTTTCTCTTCATTCCCACAGCCCCATTGTCCTATTCTACTTACTCCCACCTGTCTGGTTACACACCGCCTCACACACCTCTCGCCCCCACACTCCTCCCTCTTCTCTTCCCTCTCCCCCTCTATGGACTCCCTCTCTCTCC
>NW_026575718.1:0-35220 GCF_028641065.1 Leucoraja erinaceus | reverse complement strand
CGATAGATAGATAGATAGATAGATAGATAGAGATAGATAGATAGATAGATAGATAGATAGATAGATAGAAAGATAGATAGATAGATAGATAGATAGATAGATAGATAGATAGATAGATAGATAGATAGATAGATAGATAGATAGATAGATAGATAGAGAGTGAGTCTGGGTGAGAGAGAAAAGAGATAGCGGGAATGAGAGATAGGGAGAGAGAGAGGGAGGGACGTAGAGAGAGTTGATTCAAACCATTGCTGCTAAAATCAATTCTTTATTCTGACAGCACTGGATAATTCTTTAAACCTTCCAACACAGAGTTAGAAACTCTGGAGCAGGTCGAAAGAACAACTGACTTTGGCATAAATGTAACACATTATGTAGGTAAAAGACAAGGATAGTACAAAAGGAGTGGCAAACTATTAACCAATCTACTAACTCCTATCCATTGATTGACAACAGGTATAGTCAGATGATTTTCCCTTTTCCAGCCCCTTTACAACCTTCTTCCCCTCCAAAGATCTTAGAGCAGAGCTCCGCTATAAGATCTTTCTTCCCCTCTGTGGTTCCTTCTGTGGTATTATGGGAATAATAGTGTAAGGAATGTGGTGGCCGGATGTGACGTGGGAACCCGGGGGAGTGGCAGTTAAGGAGTTGCCCGGGCATGCACACGAGCTTGCGGCTGCTGTACAGAGTTGCTAAATAAAGATATACTCCGTTTACCTCGTGGTACGAGCCTTGTTATACAAGTAACTCGACAGAAACGTCGCCTATTTCCTTCGCTCCATAGATGCTGCTGCACCCGCTGAGATTCTCCAGCATTTTTGCTGAATACATTGACTATTTTCATAATCAACCTGGCACAGCAACATGCCAGCTGTATCAAAGACAACACTTCACACAAACAGGGAGCTCCCCGACTGAGTTGCCCAATGCTGTAACTATTACTATGGGCATCAAACCCTGTACACAAACAGGGACATGCAGTCAGTTCAAAATATTTAGAGAACTTCACACAGCTCAGACTCTACAACTGGAAGAAATACTTTAAATTAAATGACTTAACTCAGAGGAACAGCGAATGGGGAAGGATTTTGCCCAAGATCCCTGCCAACATTTGGCTTAATGGGAAGAGAATGTCTAACCACAGAAGACACTTCCAGCAGCATGGGACCCAGTCTATGGAGATACATATTGTGGTGGATGTTAAATTGTGTTACGTGACCGAAATTGAGCTGCAACTCACTGCTGTTGCCCAGCGTTTGCACCATCGTAAAGTCACAATATCGTAAGTGGAAGCATTGTAAATCGGGGAGCATCTATATGCCAGTCTGGATCTCATTCTTTTATTCCCCGTCAGTAACATTCTCTTTCATCTTCATAATGCTGGAATAAATATCCAATTGAAAGCGAGCCATTGTCCAATGGTGAGTTTTAAGGTAGTGCTTGGATATCGTTGTATTTCTCCAGTTTTACTGCAGCTAGTCTTGACCTTCTCAACCAGCAGCACTTACAGAAAATCTTGCACAAACTGAATCTTGCGTAACCAGTGGGCAGTAGTTGCCCAGGTGGTAGAGCTGCTGCCTCACGGCGTCAGAGTCCCGGTTTTGATCCTGTGCAGAGCTTGCATGTTCTCCCTGTGACCAGATGGACTTCCTCTGGGTGCTCCAGATTCCACTCACATGCCAGACATGCAGGTTTGTAGGTTAAGTAGCCTCTGTAAATTGTCCCCAGTGTGTAGGGAGTGGATGATAAAGTGGGATAACCTAGACCTACTTTGTTTAGTTTAGTTTAGGGAAACAATGTGGAAACAGGCCCTTCGACCCACTGAAGTCCATGGGGACCAGTGTTCACCTGTACACTAGTTCTATCCTACACACTAGGGACAATTGTTACGGAAGCCAATTAACCTACAAACCTGCACCTCTTTGGAATGTGGGAACATCACCGCCCCCCTGGACCGCCCACCCGACCCTCACCTGCCGACCGATGATGCCCAGTCTCGCCGCCCCCCTGGACCGCCCACCCGACCCTCACCTGCCCACCGATGATGCTCAGCCTCACCGCCCCCCTGGACCGCCCGACATCACCGCCCCCCTGGACCGCCCGACATCACCATCACCCCCTGGACCCGCCCGACATCACCGCCCCCCTGGACCGCCCACCCGACCCTCACCTGCCCACCGATGATTCCCCGTCTCGCCGCCCCCCTGGACCGCCCACCGAACCCTCACCTGCCCACCGATGATGCCCAGCCCCGTCTCGCCGCCTCAACAGTAACTTGGACTCCCTCCCCCTCACTGATTCCTCCAACCCTCACCGCCCTCTGGACCTGCCCGACATCACCATCACCCCCTGGACCAGACCGACATCACCATCACCCCCTGGACCTGCCTGACCATCCACCCACCGGGACCCGCCCGACATCGCCCGACTAAACCGCCACTGGACCCACCATCGGGCCCGGTGACCCTTGACCCGCGCCACTGGACCCACCATCGGGCCCGGTGACCCTTGACCCGCGCCACTGGACCCACCATCGGCCCGGTGACCCTTGACCCGCGCCACTACACCCCCCCCCACCCCCCCATTGGGCCCGGTGACCCTTGACCCGCGCCACTGGACCCACCATTGGGCCCGGTGACAACCTCCCCCCTGACCACCCACCACACCCCCATCCAGTCATTCCACACCTCCATCCCCAACCAGGATGACCTCAAAGCCCTCCGGTTCTTCCTCGACCTGAGGAGCAACCTATACCCAGCCACTGACACTCTCCTCCGCCTATCGGAGCTGGTCCTTACCTTCAATAACTTCACGTTTGACTTCTCCCATTTCCTCCAAACACAAGGCGTAGCTATGGGCACACGCATGGGCCACAGCTACGCCTGCCTCTTTGTCTGGTACGTAGAATAATCCTTGTTCAATACGTACCAGGGCCCCATCCCCGACCTCTACCTCCGTTACTGCGACAACTGCTTTGGTGCCACCTCCTGCACCCACACACAACTGACTGACTTCATCCACTTCACCACCAACTTCCATCCGGCACTGAAATACACCTGAACTATTTCCGACACTTCCCTAGCATTCCTTGACCTCACTATCTCCATTGCAGGTGATAGACTTCTGACCGACATCCACTACAAACCCACTGACTCCCATGGCCATCTGGACTACACTTCTTCCCACCCTGCTTCCTGTAAGGACTCCATCCCCTACTCCCAATTCCTCCGCCTACGCTGCATCTGCTCCCAGGATGAGGCGTTCCACACCAGGACATCTGAAATGTCCTCATTATTCAGGGAATGGGGATTTCCCTCCTCCACCATAAATGAGGCTCGCACCAGGGTCTCTTCCATACCCCACAACACTGCTCTCTCTCCCCATCCCCGCACTCACAACAAGGGCAGTCCCCCTCGTCCTCACCTTTCACCCCACCAGCCGTCACATACAAAAAGTAATCCTACGTCATTTTCGCCCCAACTTGACCCCACCACTCGCCACATCTTCCCATCTCCCCCAATGTCTGCCTTCCGCAAAGACCGCTCCCTCCGCAACTCCCTTGTCAATTCTTTCCTTCCCTCCCGTACCACCCCCTCCCCGGGCACTTTCCGTTGCAACCGCAAGAAATGCAACACCTGTCCCTTCACCTCCCCCCTCGACTACATTCAAGGACCCAAGCAGTCGTTCCAGGTTCGACAGAGGTTCACCTGTATCTCCTCCAACCTCATCTACTGCATCCGCTGCTCTAGATGTCAGCTGATCTACATCGGTGCGACTAAGCGGAGGTTGGGGGATCATTTCGCCGAACACCTCCGCTCGGTCCGCAAGAACCTACCTGACCTCCCAGTGGCTCAGCACTTCAACTTCTCCTGCCATTCCCAATCCGACCTCTCTGTCCTGGTTCTTCTCCATTGCCAGAGTGAGCAACACCGGAAATTGGAGGAACAGCATCTCATATTCCGCTTGGGGACCCTGCGTCCAGCGGGCATGAACATTGAATTCTCCCAATTTTGTTAGCCCTGGCTGTCTCCTCCCCTTCCTTAGCCCTCGAGCTGTCTCCTCCCATCGCCCAGCCCTCGGGCTCCTCCTCCTTTTTTCCTTCCTTCTCCCCGCCACCCCCTATCAGTCTGAAGAAGGGTTTCGGCCCGAAACGTTACCTCTCTCTTTCGCTCCATAGATGCTGCTGCACCCGCTGAGTTTCTCCAGCATTTTTGTGCACCTTCACACCCCAATGTTTGTCCTGAACATACAACCAAGTTAAGCTAATCGCACATGACATGTACCCCATTCCCTGCAATGTGTTGTGATATGCTGCAGTTACACCACTCATTTTGCATGGTTGATTCTCTTGGCATTCATTTTCAGCAACCTTTCTTTGTACCTTAAAACACTAATTTCTGATAATACTAATACGCAGTAAGAGTGGATCAATCATTAATTTCCACAATATAGATTTCAGAACTGCTTTCATCATCTTATGCAAATGCTCCAAATATAATTTAGGGCAGCACAGTGGCACAGTGGTAGAGTTGCCACTTTACAGCGCCAGCGACATGGGTTCGATCCTAACTATTGGTATTGTCTGTAGAGTTTGTACATTCTACCTGTGACCGCATGGGATTTCCCTGGGTCCTCTGGTTTTCTCCCACACCAAAGATGTGCAAGTTTGTAGGTTAATTGGCTTCTGTAAATTGTTCTTAGTGTGTAGGATAGAACTAATGTATGGGGTGATCATTGGTCGGCATGAACTCGGCAGGCAGAAGGGCCTGTTTCTAAGCTGTATCTCCAAACTAAACTAAACTAAACAAAACAATATATGGCTAAGCCCCATCAATCAATCTAGTCCTTTTAAAAATCTCTTCCACCTCCAGTCCTACTTCTAAAAATGCATCTATCTGCAGCTAAGATCAGTCAGATCAGAATTTAAAATGTTGGTGCTTTCACTTAAATCGCATCGAGATTTGAATCAAGAGAGGAAAAGATGCATTGTCATCAGTATTACTTTGTCAATGTATTTGAAATTAATCCATGGTTTAGAGGTTACAGTCCCGCTGATCCGTTGGCCTAGAGTTTCTTTCTAAAGTACATTTACTTGATGCAATGTGCATGGAGACACAGCAACAATGCAGGCAGATATCATGCTAAAACTGGTATATAACTGACAAAATACATGGAAACTGTACAATCTTCAGTGCGTAGCTAAAAATCCATCTCTGGTCCAGAGACTTATCCATTAACTATTATGTTTCCATATTCTCAATTACCCTGACAATGGTCTTTGAAATTACACAAAAATGCTGGAGAAACTCAGCGGGTGCAGCAGCATCTATGGAGCGAAGGAAATAGGCGACGTTTCGGGACGAAACCCTTCTTCAGACTGAAGAATTGTTTGGGCCCGAAACGTCGCCTATTTCCTTCGCTCCATAGATGCTGCTGCACCCGCTGAGTTTCTCCAGCATTTTTGTGTACTTTCGATCTTCCAGCATCTGCAGTTCCTTCTTGAACACAATGGTCTTTGAAAGACAGCCCCAGGCATAGATGAATTGTTATGTAAAGCAACATGAATGGTTTTCCGAAAATGGGCTTGTTGACTGAAAATAGATTGACATTTTGTAACGGTTACAGCTCTCAGATCCGCAAATAACCATCAAGTATTTTTGTTGTTGCTGTTTTAAGCAGGAATGCAATTCAAAGAGCATTTATCATTTGACAAGTTGATGATCAAGAATCAATGCGGTACTTTTGCAGTGTACACAAGCTACATAATTTAAATTATGAGTCACTCTCTTCAGTAGCACACAACCTATTGTTCATAAGTGATCGGAGCAGAATTAGGCCATTCGGCCCATCAAATCTACTCCACCATTCAATCATGGCAGATCTATCTCTCCCTCCCAACCCCATGGATTAAAAGCACCATTGAACCATTGACTACCGATGTGTAATAAGCTTCCATGGGAACAAAAACAATTAAAAATACATAGGGTGGTCCGGTGGCAGCTGAAGAGTTGCTGCCTTACAGCGATTGTAGCGCAAGAGACCTGGATTCGGTCCTGACTACGGGTGCTGACTGTATGGAGTTTGTGTGTTCTCCCCGTGACCATGTGGGTTTTTTCCAAGGTCTTCAGTTTTCTCCCACACTCCAAAGATGTACAGGTTTGTAGGTAAATTGGCTTTGGTAAAATTGTAAATTGTCCCGACTGTGTAGGATAGTGTTAGTGTAAGGGGTGATCACTGGTTGGTGTGGACTTGGTGGACCAAAGAGCCTGTTTCTGCACTGTATCTCTAAACTAAAATAAAGTTTAAAGAAATGTACTCTGTATCTACCATATACTGTAAAGTCAGAAGATTTATTTTTATTTAGATTTAATTTAGATTTTTAGATTTATTTTTCATTTCAGCAATGTTGTTGGTGTAGATAAGAAGATCATCAGCGTGTATAACTTAAGATATTACAGAGTGCTTTAGATTAAGAATGCCCCAACATGTGACAAACATGGCAAATTTAATTTATCATTGACATTTAGGGAAGTAAATTCCGCATCTAAATTAGTATCGGATTGGAGTTGCTGCCCTTTGCTGCCCTTGAAACTAACAGAAATTACAGTGTAGAAAAAGAATACTTAGATAAAACATTGATGTGATTTCTTAATTAAATGGAGAAAACGCTAGATTGTCTCTTGAATCTCAACATATGTTGGTTTTCTGATTGCAAAATTGGTTTGTCATGATAATTTTTATTTAGCTCTCGTAATATAAAATATCAATTAAGTTTAGGGGCACAAGGAGGACTATATATTTTGTGTCATACTGTATCCATTTGTTGTACTGTGTTGTACTTCATATTGAGGTTGTGCAAATCACTGCAGGAGTAAATGTTGCAGGCAGTAGAAAATGGAATGTTTTAATTGTGTTTTATTGGTGGACATTTGAGCCAGGGGAGGGAGAGTATTCAAGCATTATTTTTAAGTCTTTGCTCATAATGAGGTCTACAGCAATTGATCCACAGGGGAAATGCATGATGGAATCATCAATTATTCTTGGTAAATTTAGAAGGATGAGAGGGAATCTTTTAGAAACATATAAAATTCTTAAGGAATTGGTGCAGGAAAAATGTTCCCCATGTTGGGGGAGTCCAGAACCAGGGGTCACAGTTTAAGAATAAGGGGTAGGCCATTTAGCACTGAGATGAGTAACAACTTTTTCAGCCAGAGTTGTGAATCAGTGGAATTCGCTGCCACAGAAGGCAGCGGAGGTCAATTCACTGGATGTTTTCAAGAGGGAGTTAGATTTAGCTCTTAGGGCTAACAGAATCAAAGGATATGGAGAAAAAGCAGGAACGGAGTACTGATTTTGGATGATCAGCCATGATCATATTGAGTGCTGGTTCGTAGGTCCAAATGGCCTACTCATGCACCTATTTTCTAAGTTTATGTTTCTAAATAGTTTGAGGAAATTGCTACCATTCATGCTTCTCTCCATTTCCAGTTGCCCATTTTTTTCTCACCTGCTTTTTGCTGTCATTTTGCAGCCATTCTACAATTAGGCAGCATCTGTCATTTTCAAAGATCCACAAAGCAAATTTAATTAGAGATAGAGGCAACTCAAGTGCAAACTGCCTTCATTGATGGAAATGCACTTCAATTTAAAAAATAATCTCTTTGTATATTGTTCTTGAACTTATTTTGACTGTCTCCTTGTGGCATCTTATTAAAGAGTTTGTTAACTTATATAACTATTAAATTCCCCATCAATATTAAAGATGCAGATACGATAATTGTGCTTAGCTGAAAGTATTTGAACATTTATAACTTTATTTGTGATGCACTTATTACTAGCATAATAGAAGTGTATAAATGTTTTAAAAGAGCCAGTGAGTAAATTTGTTTTAATATATATCCCTTAAAAGTCAATATTTCATTGTATACGGCATGCAGTTATAGATACATGAGAAGCCTAATGATTGTATACAAAGTTATTTTTTCTTGATATTGTGTTTATCCTCAGGGAAAATCTTGGCTTATTGCTGGTAAGTGTTAATCATCTCTGGAGAAGATACAGAAATCCTTGCTCAGTGTCTGAATAAAACAAGCCTTGTCCTGCATTAAGAAAGCCAGTTAGCATATTTTATTTTAAATTAATAATGTTTTTTCAAAGATAACATGCAGTGCTTAAAGCATTGAGTTGGAGAAATTTGATGAAAAATGATCATTTCTAAATCGTTCATTCAGCTCTGAAAATTCAGCCTGGTGCACATTGTGTGAGCATCTCTAATGCATTTGATGCCATTTCCTCTTGATGCAATGCAAGCAAAATTAGTGCATCTCATCAGAGGACCGAGCAAGGTTGGACACGACAGGAGGATGCCATATTTAAGTTGTAGAGTGGCCTGGTGCTTTTCTGAGGAATTTCCCATTATTACTTGATGCCCTTTGTGTCCACGATCATCTCCTAATAGAAAAGGCCCACAGCAACCAAACCATCTTACTAATATGGATAAACTGATAGACCTGATGTGGTGAGTTATCTTCTCTTTTATTAACTCCTTTCACGTTAATGTAGCTGAACACTGTTCAATTCTGAGGAGCAATTTGATGTCCGTGATTCTTTAATAACCTGTACAAGGGGAGACATCACTCAATCCTGGGGATCCAAAGATCAGGCTGTAAATTTAGTGCTTGGAATAATTTTCTGAGTGAAGTCTTCAAGTAAATCTGTGACGGCTGTCAGCAATCAAAGCCTCCTTTTTGTCTGTACTGTTTGCAGCTTGCCATAGTTCCGTTTAATGTAATTGCCAGACTATGATGCCTGATTCTAAATTCTGAGTTATGCTATTCCATTCTTGTCTTCTCCCTATAAATGATCTGAATAAACACTGAAAGTTAGTGTTATTAGGCAACTGAACCATCCTATCAACAACTCGACAGCGGTCCCAAGCTCCCATCTATTCATTGGAGACCCTTGGACAATCTTTAATCAGACCTTACTAGACTTTATCTTGCACTAAATGGTATTCCCTTTATCATGTTGCTGTGGATGGCTCGATTATAATCATGTGTAGTCTTTCCGCTGACTAGGGAGCATGCAACTAAAGCTTTTCACTGTACCTCAGAACATGTGACAATAAACTAAACTAACTAAAGAAAAACTCCCATCTGAAGTTCTTTGTCCACAGAAGGGCCCTGACCTGAAACATCGCCTCTCCATGTTCTCCAGAGATGCTGCCCGATCTGTTGAGTTACTCCAGCACTTTGTGCATTTTTTTTGTAAACCAGTTTCTGAAGTTCATTTTTTCTACTGAAACTCCCATCCTTGTTTCAAATCTCTCCATAATCCAACATCTGGATTTTTTACATTTTGGCATCATCAAATTACTGATCATTTTCTAAAGTTTATGGCCTTTAAAATCACCCCTCATCCTCCTGCACTCTAAGGAATAAAGTGCCAGCTTGCCCAGCCTCTCCCTATAGCTCAGGTCCTCAAGTCCTGATCACATCCTCATTCAGACCAAAATCTGCACACAAGCTTTATCGAACTATTATTTATGCTAACAGTAATTATATATTCTCGCAAATTATAGGATTCCTTTATTACCCAGATAACTTTGTCCAGCATTGGTTGAAGTATCATGACATTCCTGCCAGTTTTGTTCGCTGTTCACAGATCAACCCAAAGACGTTCTTCGTGACACCTGGGCTTTAATCTTGTCAGTCAAGATCTAAAAAAGCAAAATTTAGGTATTCTGATGAGGAAAATGATGGCCACATTTAGAGTATTGGGAATGTTTAACAGTTTTGGACAAACAATGTTAGTCCTGAACATACAACCAAGTTAAACATAATCGCACATGACATCCTTCTCTGTCTCCCATGCCACCCCCTCTCCCCATTACTCACTCCCTCCCAATGATCTTTGAGAGATGGATCTCCTCTCCCCACCCCTCCCTCTCCTCACCTCTGAACATTAATAGCCCATTATTATATCTGTTTTTTTACTGTATCAGTTTATTTTCTTCATGTGTGTATTTACGTATGTAATGGTATAAGGACACACTGATCTGTTCTGTATTCGTGCCTACTATGTTCTGTTGTGCTAAAGCAAAGCAAGAATTTCATTGTCCTGTCAGGGACACGTGACAATAAAGTCTCTTGAATCCTCACCCTCTCCACCTCTCCCCCTCTCCTCTCTTATCCCCTCTCCCCCCCTCTCTCTCTCCCCCTCTCCCTCTCCCCCCCCTCTCTCCCCCATCCTCCCCTCTCCCCCTCCCTCGCTTCCCCAGGCTCTTCCCTACTTCCCCCTCTCCTCCCCCCTGTACTCCCTCATTCCCCCTCCTCCTCTCCTCCCCCCCTCCCCCTCTTCCCCCCCCTCTCTCTCTCTCCGTCTCCCCCCCTCCCTCTCTCTCCCCTATCTCCCAGGTCCCCCCTCCCCCCTCTCTCTCTCTCTCTCAGACCAAAATCTGCCTCTCTCTCTGCCCCTCGAGATAGGGCGGGATCTAGGGTTAAAAGGAGCCAATGAATAATATTCCTATATTACATTAGACTCTCTTCACTCTACCTGCTGTACTTGTGCTTGGCTTGGCTGTATTTGTGTACAGTGTTACCTGATTAGATTGGACAGCTTGCAAACAAAATATTTTCACTGTTTCTCTGTACATGTGACAATCGGCACAGCAGAACCGCTGGCTCACGGTGCCGGAGACTCGGGTTCGATTCTAACCACGGCCACTGTTTGTGTGGAGTTTGCATGTTTTTCTTATGATAGCGTGCGTTTCCTCCCACATCCCTAAGGCATGCTGGCATGAACATCAATTGCCCTCTGTAAATGTGCTCCTAATATGCAGAACGTGAGATAACATAAAACTAGTGTGAGCGGGTGATGGATTGATGATTGGCTGGGACTCGCTGGGCCGAAGGGCCTGTTTGCATACTGTGCCTCTGAAGTCTGAATGCTAAAGCTAAAGTGTGAGAATAAGTCGCGTTTAATGGCGCAACGGTGTATTCTGTCAAAAGGTGTTGACATTGTGTCCATCCAGAATGAAGAAGAGAATGCACACAAGAATGTGAATGCTCCCATTGAACAGTGGGAGGGGCACAATTGTTGTGAGTTAGCGCATTGTTTAGATGCCACAGGGAATAAGTTACAGCAACAGCCTGGGGACCATTGTCAGGGTAAGTCGAGGATCACACTGCCGGTATCTCTCCTCCCCTCTCCCAGATATCCCTCCTCCCTCCGTGGTATCATCTCCATCTCTCTGCAGGGTGCGGATAGGGCGGGGCTCGGGTAAAAGGAGCCAACAACAATATTGATCGGAGCGTTAGATCTCCTTCACTGTGGTCTGCCTTTTAGCAGAGTGGAGCTGTATGTGTGACAGCTATGGGTGGATTGGAAAAGCATGCAAACACTTGATATTTCCATTATTTTGATTCATCACATGTGACAATCGGCACAGTAGAACTTCGGCCCATGGAGCTCTTGGAAAGGTGTTCGATATCTGTACAGGGCCACTGGTGAGACCACACCTGTTTTTACATGCGTACAGTGTTTCCTCCCACATCCCCAAATCTGAGGAAGGACATCAATTGCCATAGAAATGAGCTGCAGATACGGTGAGATAACTGAAACCTGGGAGCGGGTGATGGACTGTCTTTGGCAGAAACTCGCTGGATAGACCTGGGCCTTGTTTGCATACTGTGCCTAGAATTTAGAAGATTGAGAATTTATAGAAACTTACAAAATTCTTAAGGGGTTGGACAGGCTAGATGCAGGAAGATTGTTCCCGATGTCAGGGAAGTCCAGGACAAGGGGTCACAGCTTAGGATAAAGAATGAAATCACAGAATGTAAAACTCCCATTGATGTGGGAGAACAACTTTTTTGACGCAGAGCAGTGGTGAGATGCCGCAGGGAATAAGTTACAGCAACAGGGTAGGGGAGGCCACTGTCAGGGCAAGACGAGGATCACAGAGGGTCTTAGATCCCTCCCTCCGTGGCTAAGGGGATCCCGGCCCGTGGCCTGACAAACAACCCGAGATCGGAGCGTCTCAGTCATGTGGTCTGCCTTTAGCTGAGTTGATGATCAGGGTGGTGATCAGCTATTGGGTGGCGGAAAACAGGCTCGAAGGGCCGAATGGCCTACTCCTGCACCTAATTTTCGATGTTTCTATGGAAAGGTTCTATCGCAGCTGCTGCATTTGACAATTCATTATCGCCAGATGCTGGAAGAGGCGATTCAAGAGAAGGGGATAGAGAGAGAGAGAGGGGGGGAGGGGGAGATGGAGAGAGAGAAGGGGATAGAGAGAGAGGGAAGGGAGAGATGGAGAGAGAGAAGGGAGAGAGAGAGGGTGGGGAGGGAGAGATGGAAAGAGAGAAGGGGATAGAGAGAGGGAGGGAGGGAGAAATGGAGAGAGAAGGGGATAGATAGAGGGAGAGGGTGGGGGGAGGGAGGAGATGGGAGAGAGAGAAGGGGATAGAGAGAGGGAGGGAGAAATGGAGAGAGAAGGGGATAGATAGAGGGAGAGGGTGGGGAGGGAGAGATGGAGAGAGAGAGAAGGGGATAGAGAGAGGGAAAGAGGGTGGGGAGGGAAAGATGGAAGAGAGAGGAGGGATAAAAGAGAGGGTGGTGAGGGCGAGATGGATAGAGAAAAGGAGATAGATTGTGCGAGAGATATAGAGTGTTGGGAGGGGGATAGGATGATGGCGGGACTGACATATGTTGAAAGAATGGGTCGACTGGGTTTGTTTTCACTGGAATTCAGAAGAATGGGTATCTTATAGAATCGTATAAAATTAGTGAGGGTTTGGACAGGGTGGATGCAGGAAAAATGTTCCCCATGTTGGGGAGTCCAGAACTGTTAAGGCACATTTCTTAAAGCAGACAACTCACAATAAGTTAGATCAACCAACACAAGCTTTACTGATCATTTAGCCGATGAGAGTGGCAGGGGATACAAAGTCAAGTATGCAACACACACTTAACCCTCCTGGGCCATCACTCTAATGAACAAAGATATACAGCATCTTTTGTTACTATTTTAGAAAGTGAAGTAAGTGACGGAGGCGAGGGAAAATAAGGAGATAAAAGGATGTGAGATAAGGAGAGAGGAATGTATACGTGCAGCTTTAAGGGACATTGTTCAGGTAGCATTTGGAATATTGCATAGTTAACCAGAATGGTTTAAAAACAAGGAACTGCAGATGCTGGTTTACAAAAAAGGATACAAAATGCTGGAGTAACTCAGTGGGACAGGCATCATCTCTAGCCAGAAGGACTGGGTGACATTTCGGGTCCAGACTGAGGAGGATCTCATCCAGAAATGTTACCCATTCCTTCCAGCATTTTGTGTTTACCTAAACAGCGCCTATCTATCCACGTGGCGGTGTGCCAGCAGGCTGGAGGAGCGGGCAAAGGCCTTGCCACAGAGCGGGCAGGTGAAGGGGCGCTGGCCGGAGTGAACTCGCCGGTGCTCCAGCAGGTGGTCAAGGCGGGTGAAGCACTTACCACAGGACGGGCAGGGGAAGGGACGCTCACCCCTGTGGGTACGCCAGTGCTGCCACACGCTGGACATGCGGGTGTAACCCTTGCCACACTCAGCGCACACAAAGGGTCTCTCTCCGGTGTGTATTCGCTGATGTTCCCGCAGCTCCCTTGCTCTTGTCATAGTGGGAGCAGCTCCTCGCCGTCGTGGGCCCGCCGGTGCTGCCGCAACCCCCGCGAGCTCTCAAACGCCTCACCACAGTACGGGCAGTCGTAGGGCTGGCCACTGGTGTGAACGCGGTGATGTGACAGCGTGTGGGAGGCCATGGAAAAGCATTCTCCACACACCGGCCTGGGGACGGGTCGGTCGCCGGCATGCACCCGCTGGTGGGACAGCAGCCGGGTGGAGCAGATGAAGCCCTTGCCACACTGGGCGCAGGTGTAGGGGCGCTCACCGGCATGGGGGGGTGAGGGGTCAGTGTGGGGGTGAGGGGTCAGTTTGGGGGTCAGGGGGTCAGTGTGGGGGGTGAGGGGTCAGTGTGGGGGTGAGGGGGTCAGTGTGGGGGTGGGGGTCAGTGTGGGGGTGAGGGGTCAGTGTGGGGGTGAGGGGTCAGTGTGGGGGGTGAGGGGTGAGTGTGTGGGGGGTGAGGGGTCAGTGTGGGGGTGAGGGGTCAGTGTGGGGTGAGGGGTGTGTGTGGTGTGGGGGTGGGGGTGAGTGTGGGGGTGAGGGGTCAGTGTGGGGGTGAGGGGGTCAGTGTGGGGTGAGAGGGGTCAGTGTGGGGGGTGAGGGGTCAGTGTGGGGGGAGGGGTCAGTGTGGGGTGTGAGGGGTGAGTGTGGGGGTGAGGGGTGAGTGTGGGGGGGGTGGGGTGGGGGTCAGTGTGGGGGTGAGGGGTCAGTGTGGGGGTGAGGGGTCAGTGTGGGGGTGAGGGGTCAGTGTGGGGGTGAGGGGGTGAGTGTGGGGGGGAGGGGTCAGTGTGGGGGGTGAGGGGTCAGTGTGGGGGTGAGGGGTCAGTGTGGGGGTGAGGGGTCAGTGTGGGGGTGAGGGGTGGGGGGAGGGGTCAGTGTGGGGGTGAGGGGTCAGTGTGGGGTGAGGGTGAGGGTGGGGGTGGGTGTGTGGGGGTGAGGGGTCAGTGTGGGGGTGAGGGGTCAGTGTGGGGGTGAGGGGTCAGTGTGGGGGTGAGGGGTCAGTGTGGGGTGGGGGTGAGGGGGGGGATGTGTGTGGGGGGTGAGGGGGTCAGTGTGGGGGGTGAGGGGTCAGTGTGGGGGTGAGGGGTCAGTGTGGGGGTGAGGGGTCAGTGTGGGGGTGAGGGGTCAGTGTGGGGGGAGGGGTCAGTGTGGGGTGAGAGGGGTCAGTGTGGGGGTGAGGGGTCAGTGTGGGGTGAGGGGGTCAGTGTGGGGGGTGAGGGGTCAGTGTGGGGGTGAGGGGTCAGTGTGGGGGGAGTGAGGGGGTGGGGGTGAGGGGTGAGTGTGGGGGTGAGGGGGTCAGTGTGGGGGTGAGGGGTCAGTGTGGGGGTGAGGGGTCAGTGTGGGGGGGAGTGAGGGGTCAGTGTGGGGGTGAGGGGTCAGTGTGGGGGTGAGGGGTCAGTGTGGGTGTGAGGGGTCAGTGTGAGGGGTGAGGGGGGGTGAGGGGGTGAGGGTGGGGGTGGGGTGAGGGGTGGGGGTGGGGTGAGGGGTCAGTGTGGGGGTGAGGGGTCAGTGTGGGGGTGAGGGGGGTCAGTGTGGGGGTGAGGGGTCAGTGTGGGGGTGAGGGGTCAGTGGGGGTGAGGGGTCAGTGTGGGGTGAGGGGGTCAGTGTGGGGGTGAGGGGTCAGTGTGGTGGGTGGGGGGTCAGTGTGGGGGTGAGGGGGGGGTGAGGGGTCAGTGTGGGGGTGGTGGGGGGTCAGTGTGGGGGTGAGGGGTCAGTGTGGGGGGTGAGGGGTCAGTGTGGGGGGTGAGGGGTCAGTGTGGGGGTGAGGGGTCAGTGGGGGGGTGGTCAGGGTGTGGGGGGGGTGGGGTCAGTGTGAGTGTGGGGTGTGGGGGTGAGTGTGGGGGGTGAGGGGTCAGTGTGGGGGTGAGGGGTCAGTGTGGGGGTGAGGGGTCAGTGGGGGGGGGTGAGGGGTCAGTGTGTGGTGGGGGTGAGGGTGTGGGGGGGTGAGGGTCAGTGTGGGGGTGAGTGTGGGGGTGAGGGGTCAGTGTGTGGGGGTGAGGGGTCAGTGTGGGGGTGAGGGGTCAGTGTGGGGGTGAGGGGTCAGTGTGGGGGGTGAGGGGTCAGGGTGGGGTGTGGGGGGAGGGGTCAGTGTGGGGGTGAGGGGTCAGTGTGGGGGTGAGGGGTCAGTGTGGGGGGAGGGGTCAGTGTGGGGGTGAGGGGTCAGTGTGGGGAGGGGTCAGTGTGGGGGTGGGGGTCAGTGTGGGGGTGAGGGGTCAGTGTGGGGTGAGGGGTGAGTGTGGGGGTGGGGGTCAGGGTCAGGGGTGGGGGTGTGAGGGTGAGGGTCAGTGTGGGGGGTGAGGGTCAGTGTGGGGGTGAGTGTGGGGGTGAGGGGTCAGTGTGGGGGTGAGGGGTCAGTGTGGGGGTGTGAGGGGGTCAGAGGGTGGTGGGGGGTGAGGGGTCAGTGTGGGGGTGAGGGGTCAGTGTGGGGTGAGGGGTGGGTGGAGGGGGGGTGTGGGTGGGGTGAGTGTGTGTGGGGGTGAGGGGTCAGTGTGGGGGTGAGAGGTCAGTGTGGGGGTGAGGGGTCAGTGTGGGGGTGAGGTGGGGGGGTGGGGGTGAGGGGTCAGTGTGGGGGTGAGGGGTCAGTGTGGGGGTGAGGGGTCAGTGTGTGTGGGGGTGAGGGGTCAGTGTGGGGGTGAGGGGTCAGTGTGGGGTCAGTGTGGGGGTGAGGGTGTCAGTGTGGGGGTGAGGGGTCAGTGTGGGGGTGAGGGGTCAGTGTGGGGTGTGAGGGTGGTCAGTGTGGGGGTGGGGGGGTCAGTGTGGGGGTGAGGGGTCAGTGTGGGGGTGAGGGGTCAGTGTGGGGTGAGGGGTCAGTGTGGGGGTGAGGGGTCAGTGTGGGGGTGAGGGGTCAGTGTGGGGGTGAGGGGTCAGTGTGGTGGGGGGTCAGTCAGTGTGGGGTGAGGGGTCAGTGATGGTCAGTGGTGAGGGGGTCAGTGTGGGGTGAGGGGTCAGTGTGGGGGTGAGGGGTCAGTGTGGGGTGTGAGGGGGTGTGGGGACGGAAGTGTGGGGTGAGTGTGTGGGGGGTGAGGGGTCAGTGGGGGTGGGGTGGTCTAGGTGTGTGGGGGTGAGGGGTTCAGTGTGGGGGTGAGGGGTCAGTGTGGGGGTGAGTGGGTGGTCAGTGGGGGGTGAGGGGTCAGTGTGGGGGTAGGGGTGAGGGGGGAGTGTGGGGTGTGAGGGTCAGTGTGGGGGTGAGGGGTCATGTGGGGGTGAGGGTCAGTGTGGGGGGGGTCAGTGTGGGGGGTGAGGGGTCAGTGTGGGGGGGCAGGGGTCAGTGTGGGGGGTGAGGGGTCTTGTGTGGGGTGAGGGGTCAGTGTGGGGTGAGGGGTCAGTGTGGGGGTGAGGGGTGAGTGTGGGGGTGAGGGGGTCAGTGTGGGGGTGAGGGGTCAGTGTGGGGGTGAGGGGTCAGGGGTGGTGTGGGGTGTGTGGGGTCAGTGTGGTGGGTGAGGGGGTGAGTGTGGGGGTGAGGGGTCAGTGTGGGGGTGAGGGGTCAGTGTGGGGGGGTGCAGTGTGGGGGTGGGGGGATGAGTGGTCAGTAGTGGGGGGTGAGGGGTCAGTGTGGGGGTGAGTGGGTGAGGGTGGGGGGGTGAGGGGTCAGTGTGGGGGTTTAGGGGGGTCAGTGTGGGGGTGAGGGGTCAGTGTGGGGGTGAGGGTCAGGGGTGTTCCCAATATCAGTGTGGGGGGTGAGGGGTCAGTGTGGGGGTGAGGGGTCAGTGTGGGGGGTGAGGGGTCAGTGTGGGGGGTGAGGGGGGTGAGGGGTCAGTGTGGGGGTGAGGGGTCAGTGGGGGGTGAGTGTCAGAGGGGGGGGGAACATTTACACCATTAGCCTCTCTCTCTCTCTGTCACCAGGTCGGGACAATTACTCAATGCGGGTTCGGCTTCATCTTTGCTCCAGACCAGGAGCAACTGCGGCCCCGCTCTCTCTCTCTCTCTCTCTCTCCCTCCCCGGCCCAGCCCCCGCCCCGCCGGCTGGAGGACCACCTGTCATCCCTCCCTCCCTCCACACACTCACTCTCTCTCTGTGCCTCTGTGTCACCCGGTGTCGGTGTCGGTGTCGGTGTCCGGGCCGGGTCAGCGCGGCTTCATCTCCATCTTGTCCCGGACCAACTTCCCCCTCGCGCTGGCGCTCGCCTCACGTCCCAACGTCACCCGCGCACGTCATCACGTCACCCGCTCACGTCCCAACGTCACCCGGCACGTCATCACGTCACCCGCCTCACGTCCCAACGTCGACCGCGCGTACGTTCCCACGTCACCCGGTAACGTGAGCACGTCACCCGCCTCACGTCCCAACCAAGATCTTTGGTCCCAACGTCGCCCGCGCGTACGTCACCACGTCAGCACGTCACCCGCTCCCTCCCTCCCTCTCGCTGCTGCTCTATCTACAGCGCTGCCAACTCGAACGCTTTCGGCGTGAGATTCAACTCGCGCCCTGGAGCAATTTCTCACGCCCTCACGCTCATGACCGAGTTCTCACGCTGAGTTCAGTCCCTGCGCAACGTGTCCATTAGTGCCGTGTGCCAGGGATCTGTGCGGTCCGGGGAAGCGCAGTTGGCGGCTGTGAGTGACATCGCGCCTCTTCTCTTGGTTGGATGTGAAGCCGCTGCAGATCCAACCAAGCAGCCGGAGCTGGAATTAACCAGGTGAATCCGTTGTATAACCTAGGGGTTCGGAATGGCCATGGATTATTTGTGAAGTATAAATACGAGGAGTCCTCAGTAGTGTGTTTAGATATTTTTCAAACTGTTCCCAATATGCAATATACGGGGTTTAAATAAATACGAGGAGTCAGTCCTCAGTAGTGTGTTTAGATATGTTGCAACCTGTTCCCAATATGCAATATACGGGGTTTAAATAAATACGAGGAGTCAGTCCTCAGTAGTGTGTTTAGATATTTTGCAAACTGTTCCCAATATGCAATATACGGGGTTTCGAACCGTAACCCGAAAACATGCGTTTTCTTTCAATTCGTTTTTGCAGGGTCGGGGCAGGCGAGCCGACCTGAGAACTGCGGCCAGTCCCTGGGATGCGAGCTGATCTGGGAACAGTAGCCAGTCTCTGGGCACGCAGAATGCCAACTTAATCATCATGGACAAATTGGGCCAGCCATGTACATGTTGCATAACTGACTCTATACACATCTGAATGGGCTTAAAGTTACCATTTCAGTCAAATTGCTCCCACTTTCCACATTTTGAATCGCTGCAGCTTCGGCCATGAAGCGCTCCGGACAGTGCGAGTGGCCCGGAGCCGTCGGAAGCGCCGCTGCCGCGAGAGTCTCTGTGCGGAAGGGACAGACTATCAAAGGGAGGTGGAGAGAGGGGGGGGGGGGAGACAGGGAGACATTGGGGAGAGGGGGGGGGGGGAGAGACAGACAGAAGGGGGGGGGTGAATAGAGACAGCGAAGAGGAAGAGGGGAAAGAGGGTAGGGGAGGGAAAGGGGGGGGGAGGTAGGGAGAGAGGAGAGAGAGGAGGGAAGAGCGAGAGGGGGTGAGAGAGAGTAAGAGAGGGAGAGAGAGAAGAGGGAGAGGGGGGTAAAAGGGATTGATGGGGGGCAAAGAGAAAGAGGAGAGAGAGCCAGAGGAGAAGAGAGAGAGGGGATATTGAGCCAGGGGAGAGTGAGGTGGGAAGTAGATATGGAGAGGGAGAGAGAGGAGGAAAGAGAAATGAGAGAGACGGGGGAGAGGTGAGAGGAGAGAGAGAGGAGAATGTATGGAGAGGGGGAGATAGAGAGTGAGGGAGAAAGAGAGAGAGAGAGAGGGGGTGTCGCGAGGGGGGGAGAGGAGAGGGGGAGGGAGAGAAGAAAGGGAGAGAGAGAAGAAAGGGGGGGGAAAGAGATGGGGAGAGAGTTCGGGGAAAGAGAGGGAGAGAGGAAGAAGGGGGGAGAGACGGGGGGGGGAGTGAGGTGGGACAGGGGAGAGTGAGGTGGGATGGAGAGAGGGGGGAGAGAGATGGGAGCGAGAGGGGAGAGAGGGGGGGGAGAGAGAGGGAGAGAGGGAAGGGGAGAGAGTGAGGGGTGAGAGGAGAAACATAGAGGGAGAGAGGGGGGAAAGAGAGATGGAGGGGGTTGAGAGGAGAGAGTGCATCCTGGAGGACAACCAGTGGCTGCTGGAAGTAAGTACCAAGCACTAGGTGGAAACGGTGGAAGATTGTGGACTTCAAATGGGGGTGGTTGGAGAAAGCATCCTGCTTGCCTGCTAGATTTTCACTGGTGTAACTGCAGGAAAAATGTTCCCGATGTTGGGGGCGTTCAGTACCATGGGTCACAGTTTAAGAATAAGGGGGGGGGGCAGTTAGGACTGAGATGAGAACAAACTTTCTTCATGCAGGGAGTTGTGAATCTGTGGAATTCTCTCTCTGCCACAGAAGGCAGTGCAGGCCAATTCACTGGATGTTTTCAAGAGAGAGTTACATTTAATTCTTGGGGCTAACAACATTAAGGGATACGGGGAAAAAACAGGAAAGAGGTACTGATTTTAGATGAATAGCCATGATCATATTGAATGGCAGTGCTGGCTCGATGGCCTATTCCTGCACCTATTTTCTATGTTTCTATGCTTGAGTATTTGGCAATAGAACTCGATCACTTGATTTTGAATCATTCATGCATGGTGGAGGTATAATGTAGTCATAGAGTGATACAGTGTGAAAACAGGCCCTTCGGCACAACTTGCTCACACCCGCCAACATGTCCCAGTTATGCTACCTGCTTTTGGTCCATACCTCCAAACCTGTCCTATCCATGTAGCAGTCTAACTTTTTCTTAAATGTTGGGATGGTCCTTGGCTCAACTACCTCCGGCAGCTTGTTCCATACACCCATCACCCTTTGTGTGGATAAAGTTACCTCTTAAAAATACTTAATTCAAAAAACATTGAAATCATACTTCTACAGTGCACTAAAACATGATTTTAATACATCACATTTCAAAATGTTCCTACCCTTGGAGGGGGGACATCCTTCATCCACACCCTCTCCCCACTCGGTTGCTCCACTCCCTCCCCGGGTACCCCAAGGCCTGCACCATATGGGAGGGGGACACCCCCCTCCCTCCCTCCCCCCTCCCTTCTCTCTCTTTCTCTGTCTTTCTCTCTCCCCCCCAAATTGAAGTGACAACAGCTTCTCATTTTCAGCCGGTCTCTCTCTCCCTCTGACAGTCCTACGCTGGGCTCACTCAATAGCAAGAATGTCCTTCCTCAAATTAGGGGACCAAAATTGCACACAATATTCCAGGTGTGGTCTCGCCAGGGTTCTATACAACTGCAGAAGCACCTCTTTGCTCCTGTACTCAACTACTCTTGTTATGAAGGCCAACAGGCAAAAACTGCACACAATACTCCAGGTGTGGGGAGGTAGGTCAGCCATGGTTGCAAGGTGGAGTGGACTCGGTAAGTTGGCGATATGCAGAGCACTGCCCTGCTGACTACAAATTCAGAAATATCCAATTCAGACAATGCCAAGTGTGGGTTAGCAGGAGTGAAATGGGCCGAAGGGCCTTTTCCGGACGCTATGGGCTCCCCGCATCCATGCTGTTATCCCGCAAGGTCGGCTTGGTGACTTTGGGGGAGTTATTGGGGCAAATGGTTTGGAAATAAGACAGAAACCGGACTGCAGGGCCACATTAAGTGCGGATATAGTGTGAGTTATAAAGTGTCAAGTCAAGTCAAGTTTATTTGTCACATACACATACGAGATGTGCAGTGAAATGAAAGTGGCAATGCTCGCGGACTTTTGTGCAAAAAGACAAACAACCTATAAACACAATCATAACACACATATACCTTTACATAATAAATAATGGAAGGAAAAACGTTCAGTAGAGTTAGTCCCTGGTGAGATAGGCGTTTACAGTCCGAATGGCCTCTGGGAAGAAACTCCTTCTCAACCTCTCTGTTCTCACCGCATGGCAACAGAGGCGTTTGCCTGACTGTAGCAGCTGGAACAGTCCGTTGCAGGGGTGGAAGGGGTCTCCCATGATATTGTTGGCTCTGGAGTTGCACCTCCTGATGTATAGTTCCTGCAGGGGGGCAAGTGAAGTTCCCATAGTGCATTTGTTTGGACGAACGCACTACTCTCTGCCGAGCCATCTTGTCCTTGGCAGAGCAATTCCCAAACCAGATGGTAATGTTCCCGGACAAGATGCTTTCCACCGCCGCTGCGTAGAAACACTGGAGGATCCTCGGAGACACTCTGAATTTCCTCATTTGCCTGAGGTGGTAAAGGCGCTGCCTTGCCTTACTCACGAGTGCTGAGGCGTGTGATGCCCATGGCATATCCTCGGAGATGTGGATTCCCAGATATTTAAAACAGTTCACCCTATCCACAGTATCTAGGTATGTTGCAACGCGTACCTGAAGCGTCGCTGAAAATCTGCCCCAGCCCGTGTGCTCGATTTTGGCGCCGTTTAGAGGGGGGCGGGTTTAAAACGCGATTTTCTCTAGGCTGTTCAAATCGAGTTTGTTCAGCCTAGTTAATTATTAACGAAAATTCGCTGGTAGGTTCCCTCACATGAGCTATTATTAGTTTTACGAGTTCTTCCTAAGTGTTATAGTAGTTAAAAAAATAACCTCTAAACCCCCGACGGCTCGCAACCAGCTGGGTATATAGAGCAGAAATCTGAAGGGTAGCAGTATATTTTTACAATTTCAATTCCCAAATATTTGAATTTTTCTGTGGCTATTTTAAAGGGGAATTTCCGGAGGTGTGTTGAGTCTTTTGGTTTTATCGAAGTAATTTCACTTTTGTTCCTGTAAAAAGAATCTTAAGAAAGAAATTAGAAAAGCTAAAAGAAGTTAAGAGGTTGCTTTGGCAAGTAAGGTGAAAGTAAATCCAAAGGGCTTCTACAACTATATTAATAGCAAGAGGATAACGAGGGATAAAATCGGTCCATTAGAGAGTCAGAGTGGACAGCTATCTGCAGAGCCAAAAGAGATGGGGGAGATATTGAACAATTTATTTTCTTCGGTATTCACCAAGGAGAAGGATATTGAATTATGTGAGGTAAGGGAAACTAGTAGAGTAGCTATGGAAACTATGGGATTCAAAGAAGAGGATGTACTGACACGTTTGAGATATATAAAAGTGGATAAGTCTCCAGGTCCGGACATGATATTCCCTGGGACATTGAGGGAAGTTAGTGTAGACATAGCTGGGGCTATGACAGAAATATTTCAAATGTCATTAGAAACGGGAATAGTGCCGGAGGATTGGCGTACTGCGCATGTTGTTCCATTGTTTAAAAAGGGTTCTAAGAGTAAACCTAGCAATTATAGACCTGTTAGTTTGACTTCAGTGGTGGGCAAATTAATGGAAAGGATACTTAGAGATAATATATATAAGCATCTGGATAAACAGGGTCTGATTAGGAACAGTCAACATGGATTTGTGCCTGGAAGGTCATGTTTGACTAATCTTCTTGAATTTTTTGAAGAGGTTACTCGGGAAATTGATGAGGGTAAAGCAGTGGATGTTGTATATATGGACTTCAGTAAGGCCTTTGACAAGGTTCCTCACGGAAGGTTGGTTAAGAAGGTTCAATGGTTGGGTATTAATGGTGGAGTAGCAAGATGGATTCAACAGTGGCTGAATGGGAGATGCCAGAGAGTAATGGTGGATGGATGTTTGTCAGGTTGGAGGCCAGTGACTAGTGGGGTGCCTCAGGGATCTGTGTTGGGTCCACTGTTGTTTATCATGTACATCAATGATCTGGATGATGGTGTGGTAAATTGGATTAGTAAGTATGCAGATGATACTAAGATAGGTGGGGTTGTGGATAATGAAGTAGATTTTCAAAGTCTACGGAGAGATTTATGCCAGTTGGAAGAGTGGGCTGAAAGATGGCAGATGGAGTTTAATGCTGATAAGTGTGAGGTGCTACATCTTGGCAGGACAAATCAAAATAGGACGTACATGGTAAATGGTAGGGAATTGAAGAATGCAGGTGAACAGAGGGATCTGGGAATAACTGTGCACAGTTCCCTGAAAGTGGAATCTCATGTAGATAGGGTGGTAAAGAAAGCTTTTGGTGTGCTGGCCTTTATAAATCAGAGCATTGAGTATAGAAGTTGGGATGTAATGTTAAAATTGTTCAAGGCATTGGTGAGGCCAATTCTGGAGTATGGGGTACAATTTTGGTCGCCTAATTATAGGAAGGATGTCAACAAAATAGAGAGAGTACAGAGGAGATTTACTAGAATGTTGCCTGGGTTTCAACAACTAAGTTACAGAGAAAGGTTGAACAAGTTAGGGCTTTATTCTTTGGAGTGCAGAAGGTTAAGGGGGGACTTGATAGAGGACTTTAAAATGATGAGAGGGATAGACAGAGGTGACGTGGATAAGCTTTTCCCACTGAGAGTAGGGAAGATTCAAACAAGGGGACATGACTTGAGAATTAAGGGACAGAAGTTTAGGGGTAACATGAGGGGGGACTTCTTTACTCAGAGAGCGGTAGCTGTGTGGAATGAGCTTCCAGTGAAGGTGGTGGAGGCAGGTTCGTTTTATCATTTAAAAATAAATTGGACTTGAAAAGAATGGAGGATTATGGTCTGAGCGCAGGTATATGGGACTAGGGGAGAATACGTGTTCGGCACGGACTAGAATGGTCGAGATGGCCTGTTGCCGTGCTGTAATTGTTATATGGTTATATGATTTGAGAATTAAGGGACAGAAGTTTAGGGGTAACATGAGGGGGGACTTCGTTACTCAGAGTGTGGTAGCTGTGTGGAATGAGCTTCCAGTGGGAAGGGTGGAGGCAGGTTCGATTTTATAATAGTAAGATTAAACGAGAACTTACCAGTTTGAAGATTGATCTTTATTTTATGAGGAGTAACGTTGAGGGATTACGTGAAGAACCCGCCAGGACGCATGCGTGTCAATCTTCAAAGCAGCCGTGTGAAATCGCAGACAATAGTAATGAACTGAACATAGTAAGATTTGAGAAAATGGAGACCAGTTGAACTCTATGATCGAGGGTGGGAGCGGAGGGCACGTAATCCCTCAACGTTACTCCTCATAAAATAAAGATCAAACGTCAAACTGGTAAGTTCTCGTTTAATCTTACTATTTTACTTCGGAGTCACGTGCGTGACTACGTGAAGATTTTAAAGCTCTGTGATTTCATGCCATGGAAACGAGTCCATGCCTCACGTCTGCCTTAATTGACTAAGGGAGGAAATGTGTTAACGTATTCAAACATGAATCCGACATTGAAAACCCATGATGAACTTATTAACTAACAAAATTATAGCCCCTATCTTATGAGGTTAAACATGATACAGAACTTAAAATTGATTCTGCAAATGTCACAGGTTTAACCATTGGTTTATTGTAATCTAGTTGAGAAGTTTTCTCTTATGACCATCCTGCTGTTCCCAGGATTTGGTCCATAGGTACGTCCGGTTCCTTAGCTGCTGATGTAGCTGCAGCCCTAGTGGTATGAGATTTGAATATGTTAGTATCCACCCCAGCAGCCGTTAAAACCTGTTTCAGCCGTCTGGAAATTGTTTGTACCGATACCCTATTATGGGCCTGTTAGTGGCTGATCAGTAATGCCATCTCATTGCCTCTGAGTTGTTTAGTGTTCTCTATATATAAGAATGAATGTCTCGTAATGCATAGACGATCATCTATTGGGTATGCTCTGAATTCTATTGAGAGGCCTGACGTTCCCGGTCTGTTCTGTTTAACTAATCCGTGGATGTAACAGGTTATTTTACTCGTTGAAGTGGTGATACTATCCAGCCTTAGTTTATGTAACGACTGAACTCTATGTGCTGAGACCAATGCCATCGCATGACTATTTTATATGTTAGTCTATGCAGGGACAAAGCTGTTGCTGGTGACCAATTCCTCAGTAATGTTAGGACTATACTCACATCCCATATTTGGGAATACCTTGTCCTTGGGGATTAATATTAAAATATCCCTCATAAGTTTAGTTACCAGGGGTAGGTCCCGACAGAATGATGCTCTGATCTTTGCCACATATTTGCTGTAAGGGCACTTCTGGCGCAGTTTATGGCACTATAACTGAGCACCTCATCATAGTGGGGCTAGCCAGGAATTCCAGCACAGAGGTTATGTTCGTCGTACAGTAAGTGATGTTGTTCCTTGAACAGTTTCTCCCACTTCCTGATGTAGACCCGATATGTTCATTGTTCAGTCCGTTGGTCCCAGGTCCAGAAATGGTTTCTTAAGATTCTACAAATCAGCAAATGTGTCCTATTATGGCATGGATGGCTTTCCCCCATTACGGGATGAACCAACAAATCTGGTCGTTTCGGAACGGAGATGTATGGTTCTAAAACCATAACAAGAATCACAGGGAACCATGGTTGAGTAGGCCAATCGGACACTACCAAAATACCAGACGCCGAGTCTTGTTGTATTTTGTGTAATACAGGACTGATGAGGCAGAAATGCAAAGAAAAAACAATTTCCCCCAATGCAGCGAGAAGGCATCCATCGCTGATGCCCCAGTGTCTGATTCCCAAGAAACATAGTTTAGCAACTGATGATTAAGCCGAGATGCAAATAGATCGATATCTAGTGTTTCATATCGTGCTACAATATCAGCAAACACTTTGCGGTCCAACATCCATTCGATGTTGTCATTGAATTTGCGTGACCTGGTGTCTGCCACTGAATTTGAGGTTTCCCGGTAGGTAACTAGCTGATATCCAAATACTTTTCTGAATACACCATTGCCAAATTATGTTAGCCGGATTATCACATGATACTGATTTGATTTCACCCATATAGTTAATATATGCCACCACGGTGATGTTATCAATCTGTAGTCTAACATGCAGGTGATGCATTTCTGAACAGTATGATTTTAGACCATAGAATGCACCCTACATTTCCAAGTAGTTTATGCCATGTATCTGAAGTAATGATGCCTCTTGTGCATCCCATCTCCCTCCACAACTAGAGATGGAATTAGTAGCACCCCAACCATGAGCACTGGCATCAGTTTGTAGCACCACTGAATGGTTGCTGACAATGATAGGGCTAGAACAATGCCGAATGCTTTCCCTCCACCATTGTAATTCCATAATTGCTTTGATTGGTAGCTTCATTGGCCTATCGAATTGACCAGTATTGATTTTGAGTGCTTGTACCTTTGCCCTTTGTAAATATTTTGGTAATGCAAAGGTCAAAACTGTGTGGCTGGAAAAGCAGCCACAAATTGCCAATGACCCTTTCTATCAGTCAAATAGATGGTTCACTGATGTCAATGAGGTTGTTGGAGCCTCAGTTAAGTCTGTTGCCTTGTCCTTTGGTAAAGTTACCGACATGTGAACTAACTTAAAGGTGAACCCCAAGAAGTCCACAGTGGTGGAATGTGTTAGCTTAGATATAACTGGATGGATGATAAACCCCAGTTTCTCAAACAATTGTTTGCTGGCTGATACAGCTATTTTGGCAAATTTCAAAGTTTTTCCCACAATTAATATGTCATGTCAGTAATCTATGAATAAATGTTTTTGTTTCCGAAGAAACGTTAGGGCTGGTTTCAAAATGTTGGTAAATAGTCTGGGGGCGGATGTTATTCCTTTCGGTAGCTCTATACTGCCAGAGCTACCCCATCCAGTTAAATTTTAAATAACGTCTGTGATCCTTCCGCATAGGCACCGAATAGTAAGCATCTTTAAATCGACGCAAGCCATGAAGTAGTCTTTGGTAATCAATTGTTTGGCAGTAACAAAGGTTTCCATTTTGAAATGAATAAACGCCACCCCCGCTGGGCCCAGGCCACCCCCCCTGGCCCCCCCCCACCCCCGCTGGGCCCCCCCCCCCCCGCTGCCCCCCCCCTGCCCCCCCCCCCCCCCCCCCCCCGGCCCCCCACCCCCCCCCCCCCCCCCCCCCCCCCACCCACCCCCCCACCCACACACCCACCCACACTCACCCCCCCGCGCACACACCCACACACACCGCTGGGCCACGGCCACCACCGCTGGGCCCACTCCACACCCGCTGGTTCCACACCACCGCTGCTGACACACGCTGGGCACACGCCACCACACTGGCCCCACGCCACCTTCAGAGGGATCCCCCCTGCCAGAAAGAGGGGAGGGAGGGGAGGGAGGGGGGGGGGGGAGAGAGAGAGAGAGGGAGGGGAGGAGAGAGAGAGAGAGGAGGGAAGAGGGGAAGGGGAATATCTTTAGTGAGATTGCAAAATTAAGGTAGGTTTTAGAGCTATTATATTTTCTCCTCCATATGAATAATTTTAAACAATATCAAATAATATCAAACAATTGGAACTCCTTTCTTTTCCTTAATAATGATAATTCTGAAAAATATGAATTCCATAGTTTGTGACATAAATATACATTTTAATGGGATCATTATATACAGATGTAACATTTCCATTTCAAGATCGGGGGGGGGGGGGGACAAATATGCGTCAAGCCGATAGCCGAATCGTTAAATAGTTAAAATATAGACTGATCAATAAAGAGCTGAGATGAGGAATCGGAGTTGCCAAGGGAAGGTACTCTGAGAAGTTGAGGAGCAAGTTCTCAGCTAGTGACTCTTCTTCAGTTGGGAAGGGCATGCAAGAAATCACCAGCTACAAGAGTAAAGCCCCCGCTCTTTGGATAATTGTGAGCTGACGAACTACCTGAATGAGTTTTACTGCAGGTTTGAAAATTAGAAATGTAACCCTGGTACCCCCTCCCCAACAAACACAGCCAGACCCCAGTCTGCAAAGTATTAACCCTGCACCCTTCATTCCCCATTCACCACCTCACACCTACTTAAGGCAAGACTCCAGTAATGAAGAGAGTGGACCCTTTCCCACCCCCACCAACACTTCACAGCCAATTACTCATTTTTAACCAGTACCTGCAAAGATGCACTGACCCTGCCTGCTCCAAAGTCTCCACTAATGTCCCTGTACCCAAAAAGGTAAGGATTACTTGTCTTAAAGACTACAGGCTTGTCGCACTGACCTATGTAGTCATGGAAGGTACACAATATTGCTGGAGAAACTCAGCGGGTGCAGCAGCATCTATGGAGCGAAGGAAGTAGGCGACGTTTCGGGCCGAAACCCTTCTTCAGACTGATGGGGGGGGGGGGGGTGGTATGTAGTCATGGAGACCGTTGACAGGCCTCCACTAATGTCCCTGTACCCCCAAAAGGTAAGGATTACTTGTCTTAAAGACTACAGGCTTGTCGCACTGACCTCTGTAGTCATGGAGACCGTTGACAGGCTTGTGCTGGCCAAGCTGAAAAAATATCACAATCCCTCTGCTGGACTCTCTGCATTTTGCATATTGGGCCAATAGATCTGTAGATGATGCAGTCAATTTGGGCTACACTTCATCCTCCAGCACCTAGACCTCCAGGGGACCTAAGCGAGGATTTTATTTGTTGATTTTAGCTCTGCATTCAACACCATTGTGCCAGATCTACTACGCTCCAAACGTTCTGAGTTGACTGTGCCTGAACCCCTCTGTCGGTGGATCACCAGTTTCCTGACAGACAGGAAGCAGCATGTGAGACGGGGAAAGCATATCTCGGACCCGCAAACACTCAGCATAGGAGCACCACAAGATGCGTACTCTCCCCTCTCCTCTACTCTCGCCACACCAATGACTGCACCTCCACAGACATCCCTGTCAAGCTTCTCAAGTTTGCAGATGAAACAACCCTGATTGGACTGATCCAGGAAGGGGATCTCTGTACTATTTTCAGTTTGGCATCTTCCCTATAAACATGGTGCCCAGAACTGAACACAATATTCTAAATCCGATCTCACCAACGTCTTATACAACTGCAACATGACCTCCCAACGTCTATACTCAATACTCTGACTGATGAAGGCCAAAGTGCCAAAATACGTTTTGACCACCTGATATACCTGCGACACGACCTTCAAGGAACCATGCAACCATCAACCATTCCTCTGCCCACCTGGCTAATTGATCCAGATCCTGCTGCAATCTTTCACAACCATCTTCACTATCTGCAAAACCACTCACTTCTGTATCATCAGCAAACTTGCTAATCTTGCCCTGTTCTGTGACGTTTCACAGAGTGCTGGAGTAACTCAGTGGGTCAGGCTGAGTATAGAGGTTGGGAGGTCATGTTGCAGTTGCATAAGAAGTTGGTGAGGCCGCATTCAGAGTATTGTGTTCAGTTCTGGGCACCATGTTATAGGAAAGATATCATCAAACTGGAAAGGGTACAGTGAAGATTTACGAGGATGTTGCCAGGACTAGAGGGCCAGAGCTATAGGGAGAGGTTGAGTAGGCTGGGACTCTATTTCATGGAGCACAGGAGGATGTGGGATGATCTAATAGAGGTGTATAAAATCATGATTTGAATAGATATGGTTGAGTCTTTTGCCCAGATAGTGAATCGAGGAGCAGAGGACATAGGTTGAAGGTGAAGGGGAAAAGATTTAATAGGAATCTGTGGGGTATGTTTTTCACACAAAGGGTGGTAGGTGTATGGAACAAGCTGCCAGAGGAGGTAGTTGAGGCTGGGACTATCGCAACATAAGAAACAGTTAGACAGGTACATGGATAGGACAGGTTCGGAGGGATATGGATCAAACGTGGGCAGGTGGGACTAGTGCAGATGGGACATGCTGGGCCGAAGGGCCTGTTTACACACTGTATCACTCTAAGACTCTATCTATCTTTCCCTCTCAAACACATTCTCCTGCCTTCTCCTCATTTCCTCCAACACCCGTATCAATCAATGAATCTATCAAACTCCTCCTGAAAAATGTCCATTGACTGGACCTCCACAGCTGTCTGTGGCAATGAATTCCACAGTTCATCACCCACTGACTTAAGAACATTTCTGCTCATCTCCTTCCTAAAGGAATGTCTTTTAATTCTGAGGCTGTGGCCACTGGTCCGAGACTCTCCCACTAGTGGAAACATCCTCTCCACATCCACTCCATCCAGGTTTTTACCAGGCTGGGACAGACAGCAACAGCTTCACACCGTGTCCCAAAGCTTGTGTCCTGTCCTGCATCACCCAAGGCAGCAGAGACGTTATACGAGAGGGCAAGCACCGTAACAAAGTAGCTCACGATGGTTTAGGTAACAATCACCCTCCCCCCTCCTTTCCTATGTTCCTTCCACCCATAAACCTCTCTCTGCCTTTACATTTCACTCCTCTTTCAAATCTGCTCTACTTATCTACATGCATTTTGCTTCTTCACTTTTTAGTCATAGAATGATGCAGTGTGGAAACAGGCCCTTCAGCCCAACTTGCCCACACCGACCAACATGTCCCATCTAAACTAGTCCCACTCACATGCGTTTGGCCCACATCCATCTAAATCTGTCCTATCCATGTACGTGTCCAAATGTCTCTAAAACATTAGCAAGCAGCTCGTTACATACACCCTTTGTGTGAAAAAGCTACCACTCAGATTCCTGTTAATTTCTGAAATTTGGTCATAAATTTGGTGCAAAAATGCTCCATAATAATGCTCAGAATGCACCAGAAAGCATCTAAAACCCCTGAGCTTCCAGGACCCTTAAACGGGCCCTGGACCCTGGCATCGAGGGACTTCACACTTCACGCTCGTGATGTGCGTAGCGTGCACATTATTTCACATTGAGTTTTTTGTAATCCTGTCATGCCAACCCCCTTTTTGAAAAGCTTCGTACGGGCCTGTACAACCATCTTCACTGTACACTATCTTCACTATCAAAACCACTCACTGTTGTATCATCAACAAACTTGCTAATCTTGCTCTGTATGTTCTCATCCAAATCATTGATGTAGATGACAAACAGTAACGGGCCCAACACTGAACCCTGGGCCCACCACTAGTCACAGGCATCCAGTCTGAATCATTGATGTAGATGACAAACAGTAACTGGCCCAACACTGAACCCTGAGGCACACCACTAGTCACAGGCATCCAGTCTGAATCATTGATGTAGATGACAAACAGTAACTGGCCCAACACTGAACCCTGAGACACACCACTAGTCACAGGCATCCAGTCTGAATCATTG
The DNA here is from genome assembly GCF_028641065.1 of Leucoraja erinaceus. Lineage (NCBI taxonomy): Eukaryota > Metazoa > Chordata > Chondrichthyes > Rajiformes > Rajidae > Leucoraja > Leucoraja erinaceus. The sequence continues at coordinate 3,576 of NW_026575718.1, read as the reverse complement.
ATGTAGATGACAAACAGTAACTGGCCCAACACTGAACCCTGAGGCACACCACTAGTCACAGGCATCCAGTCTGAATCATTGATGTAGATGACAAACAGTAACTGGCCCAACACTGAACCCTGAGACACACCACTAGTCACAGGCATCCAGTCTGAGAAGACAACGTTCCACCATCACTCTCTGCTTCCTTCCATGGAGCCAATTTGCTGTCCATTCAGCTATCTCTCTTTGGATCCCATGCGATCTAACCTTCCAGAGCAGCCGACCATGCGGCACCTTATCGAACGCCTTACTGAAGTCAATAGACAACAGGTGCAGGAGTAGAGGCCATTCGTCCCTTCGAGCCAGCACCGCCATTCAATGTGATCATGGCTGATCATCCCCTATCAGGACCCCGTTCCTGCCTTCTCCCCATATCCCCTGACTCCGCTATTTTAAGAGCCCTGTCTAGCAATCTCTTGAAAGCATCCAGAGAACCGGCCTCCACCGCCCTTTGAGGCAGAGAATTCCACAGACTCACAACTCTCTATGAGAAAAAGTGTTTCCTCGTCTTCATTCGAAATGGCCGACCCCTTATTCTTAAACTGTGGCCCCTTGTTCAGGACTTCCTCCACATCGGGAACATGTTTCCTGCCTCTAGCGTGTCCAAAACCCTTAACAATCTTATACGTTTCAATGAGATCTCCTCTCATCCTTCTAAACACCAGAGTGTACAAGCCCAGCCGCTCCATTCTCTCAGCATATGACAGTCCCGCCATCCCGGGAATTAACCTGGTGAACCTACGCTGGGCTCCCACAATGGCAAGAATGCCCTTCCTCAAATTAGGGGACCAAAACTGCACACAATACTCCAGGTGTGGTCTCACCAGGGCCCTGTACAACTGCAGAAGGACCTCTTTGCTCCTAGACTCAACTCCTCTTGTGATGAAGTCCAACAGGCCAAAACTGCACACAATACTCCAGGTGTGGTCTCACTAGTGCCCTGTACAACTGCAGAAGGACCTCTTTGCTCCTATATTCGATTCCTCTTTTTATAAAGTCCATGTACACATCATCCACAGCTCTGCTTACATCAACCTTTTTTCTCACGTCTTCGAAAAAATCTATTATATTTGTGAGATTCGATCTCCAACATACAAAACCATATGCTGACAGTCCCTAATCAGCCCTTGCCCACCCAAATGCCTGTAAATTCACCAAGGCTAAATCATTGTATGTGTCTACTTGGGCAATGAACTCATTCATTCATTAATTAATTAATTAATTAATTGATTGATTAATTGATTCATTCAATCATTCACTCATTCATCATTCATTCATTCATCATTCATTCATGCATCACTCATTCATTCATTCATCATTCATTCATTCATTCATCATTCATTCATTCATTCATCCATTCATTCATTCATTCACTCACTCAATCATCATTCATTCATTCATTCATTCATCATTCATTCAATCATTCATCATTCATTCATTCATTCATCATTCATTCATTCATTCATTCATCATTCATTCATTCATTCATCCATTCATTCATTCATTCATCATTCATTCAATCACTCTTATCATTTATTCATCATACATTCATGCATTCACTTCATTCATTCATGCATTCAATCATTCATCATTCATTCATTCATATCCTACCCCACAGAATACTCTCCAGCAATTTACCAACTACAGATGTTAACCTTACCGGCCTATAGTTCCCTGCATGTTCCTTGCAGCCCTTCATGAATATAGGCACAACATTTGGAACCCAGTCCCAACGTGCTTCTTCTGACTGTCCAGGTAGACCCATTGTTTCAGCGTGTTCTTGCCCCCACTAATTATTTTCCACATACCTGGATTCCATGCTATCCCCCTGGTCCGATCCACGACACTTCACACGCCCTTCGTCAATGTGTTTCCCACGGGCAAGTGGTATATTGCTGATTTTAGAAGAGGAAGGTCGAGGATGGATTAACCTGTCTTCATCCACGGTTCGATGGTGGAGAGAGAGAGAGAGTCAACAACGTTATGTTCCTTGCCGTGAATATTTCTGAAGATCAGTCGTGGACCCAACACATTGATTGAATCAATAAATAAAGTCAACCGACTTGACTGTGTTAGAGTCGAGCAGAGAGGACATCGGTGTGGTGGTGAATGTTCTCCCGATCTTCTACAAGTCTAAGGTCGAGACCATAATGAACGGTTGCCACAGGGCCTGGTTCGGCACTTCAAACGCCCAGGAATGTAGGAGATTAAACAACGTGGTGGCCATCGACCTGTTCTATCCATCATCTATGTTTCTATGTTTCTAAGAAAGCGAATGGTATGTTAGCATCCACAGCAAAAAGATTTGAGTATAGGAGCAGGGAAGTTCTACTGCAGTTGTACAGGGTCTTGGTGAAACCACACTTGGAGTACTGTGTGCAGTTTTGGTCTCCTAATCTGAGGAAAGACATTCTTGCCATAGAGGGAGTACAGAGACGGTTCACCAGACTGATTCCTGGGATGGCAGGACTTTCATATGAAGAAAGACTGGATAGACTCGGCTTGTACTCGCTAGAATTTAGAAGATTGAGGGGGGATCTTATAGAAACTTACAAAATTCTTAAGGGGTTGGACACGCTAGATGCAGGAAGATTGTTCCCGATGTTGGGGAAGTCCAGGACAAGGGGCCACAGTTTAAGGATAAGGGGGAAATCTTTTAGGACCGAGAGGAGAAAGTCATTTTTTCACACAGAGAGTGGTGAATCTGTGGAACTCTCTGCCACAGAAGGTAGTTGAGGTCACCGTTCATTGGCTATATTTAAGAGGAGTTAGATGTGGCCCTTGTGGCTAAAGGGATCAGGGGGTATGGAGAGAAGGCAGGTACAGGATACTGAGTTGGATGATCAGCCATGATCATATTGAATGGCGAATGGTGCAGGCTCGAAGGGCCGAATGGCCTCTACTCCTGCACCTATGTTCTATGTTTCTATATTCCAAGATGTCAGATTAAATGAATGAAGATTCCCGAAATGCACTCGTCAATTGAAACGAATAAACTGAACATTGGGATTTCAGGCGACTGCTCACGATTATGTACTTTGCACACTCACTGGTTAACACGCCTGTCTTATATCCACGTGCTAGCCCTTGTTGCTTTCTCTTTTCCAGGTAAGTACCCGTTCACCAAATTCCCGATAAACTAGCAGCGCACTGACGTACCCCAGAAGCGGACAGAGCTGACGGCGATCCGGTTATAAAGTCTGTAGCTAGGACAATCCCACTGACCCGAACGTGTTCCTTGTAGCAAATCATTCCACAGAGTAATGGTTAAGGTGGTGTCTGCTGCCGGGTTTGTGGGGATCAGAGGTTTATATATCGTATCCCAAGTGAAATGATTGTTTTGAGTATATGGAGCAGCGATGGGTTCTACGACACGTTGTATCAAGGGTTTCGTCGGTGAGACCGCCGACCACCTGGAGCTATTGCGTACAGCGTCTTGCGCTCTCCATAAATGACCCCGGAATTGACCCATCGCGTGCCACAGCAGTGAGGTAACCTTCAAAGAATGGTCGCCATCAGGCGGATTCCCTGGAT
>NW_026575717.1:0-35276 GCF_028641065.1 Leucoraja erinaceus | reverse complement strand
CCCCAATCAATACCCCGTGCCTGCCAGCTTCCAAGGATGCCCTTCGTCAAATTCGGAGACCAAAACTGGACACAATACTCCAGATGTGGTCTAACCAGAGCCCTATACAACTGCAGAAGAACCGCTTTACTCCTATACTGAAATCCTCTTGTAATGAAGGTCAACATTCCATTGGCTTTCTATATGCATCATTGATCGGGAGGTGACTGGAGGGTGGGGGGAAGCTTGAGCTTGCATTTGTAAAATAGTGGCAGTGACTCCAAGCTGCTGTGAGTACCGTAGAGGCAGTGATGGGCGCGGGTGTCTAGAACAATTACTGACCTTTGTCGATAGCTGAGAAGGTGTCGCACCAATCCCGTCCCCGGAGACGTACACGGTACAACAATTGAAGTATTTTAAAATGTAACAAGGTACACAAATGTAAATACTTTTAAATGTAACAGGTTACAACAATTCTTGCAGCGTTTATAGATTTTTAAAAATTGTTTTATACCTATTTATCATTTTGACTTAGCGTCATTTGAGTATAGAAGCTGGGATGTCATGTTAAAATTGTACAAGGCATTGGTGAGGCCAATTCTGGAGTATGGTGTACAATTTTGGTCGCCCAATTATAGGAAGGATGTCAACAAAATAGAGAGAGTACAGAGGAGATTTACTAGAATGTTGCCTGGGTTTCAACAACTAAGTTACAGAGATAGGTTGAATAAGTTAGGTCTTTATTCTCTGGAGCGCAGAAGGTTAAGGGGGACTTGATAGAGGTCTTTAAAATGATGAGAGGGATAGACAGAGTTGATGTGGACAAGCTTTTCCCTTTGAGAATAGGGAAGATTCAAACAAGAGGACATGACTTCAGAATTAAGGGACAGAAGTTTAGGGGTAATATGAGGGGGAACTTCTTTACTCAGAGAGTGGTAGCGGTGTGGAATGAGCTTCCAGTGGAAGTGGTGGAGGCAGGTTCATTGGTATCATTTAAAAATAAATTGGATAGGCATATGGATGAGAAGGGAATGGAGGGTTATGGTATGAGTGCAGGCAGGTGGGACTAAGGGGGAAAAAAGTTGTTCGGCACGGACTTGTAGGGCCGAGATGGCCTGTTTCCGTGCTGTAATTGTTATATGGTTATATGTCCGTTTGGCGTCATGGCTTGTCCACCTGACGTCCTTTCGGCATCTTGGCTTCGGCTTCTTGTCCTTCGACGTCCCATCCGGAAACCGTTAGTGGCTCTGCTGAGGTAACGTGAGATGGCAATGTCCTCCAGAGAGGGCAGTGGGCAGCCGGGGTTTCTCTCTGCTGTTTTTAACACTCTCTGGAGCGCTTTCTGGTCTGCAGCACAGCAGCCTGCATACCACACTGACATGCAATACGACAGTAGACTCTCAATGGTCGCCCGGTAGGAGCCTACCTACCTTTCTAACTATATAACTATATAACTATACGTCTATCTGGCTATCTAGCATTATATTTGTTGATTTAGGTCCATTGTCAAGGTACGTGAAGCCAACAGTTGTGAACCTGGGTTTTAGGATGGACAGTGACTTTAAATTAGATCGCCAAATATGCGCGGTGGTTAAGAGTAGGAGTGAACGGGTCCTTTTCACAATGGCAGGCAGTGACTAGTGGGGTACCGCAAGGCTCAGTGCTGGGACCCCAGCTATTTACAATATATATTAATGATCTGGATGAGGGAATTGAAGGCAATATCTCCACGTTTGCGGATGACACTAAGCTGGGGGGCAGTGTTAGCTGTGAGGAGGATGCTAGGAGACTGCAAGGTGACTTGGATAGGCTGGGTGAGTGGGCAAATGTTTGGCAGATGCAGCATAATGTGGATAAATGTGAGGTTATCCATTTTGGTGGCAAAATCGGGAAAACAGACTATTATCTAAATGGTGGCCGATTGGGAAAGGGGGAGATGCAGCGAGACCTGGGTGTCATGGTACACCAGTCATTGAAGGTAGGCATGTAGGTGCAGCAGGCAGTAAAGAAAGCGAATGGTATGTTAGCTTTCATTGCAAAAGGATTTGAGTATAGGAGCAGGGAGGTTCTACTGCAGTTGTACAGGGTCTTGGTGAGACCACACCTGGAGTATTGCGTACAGTTTTGGTCTCCAAATCTGAGGAAGGACATTATTGCCATAGAGGGAGTGCAGAGACGGTTCACCAGACTGATTCCTGGGATGTCAGGACTGTCTTATGAAGAAAGACTGGATAGACTTGGTTTATACTCTCTAGAATTTAGGAGATTGAGAGGGGATCTTATAGAAACTTACAAAATTCTTAAGGGGTTGGACAGGCTAGATGCAGGAAGATTGCAGTTGGGGAAGTCCAGGACATTGGTCACAGCTCCCGATATTGGAGAAGAAGTGGTGAATCTCTGGAACTCTCTGGACAGTTCATTGGCTATATTTAAGAGGGAGCTAGATGTGGCCCTTGTGGCTAAAGGGATCAGGGGGTATGGAGAGAAGGCAGGTACAGTATACTGAGTTGGATGATCAGCCATGATCATATTGAATGGCGAATGGTGGCACGAAGGGCCGAATGGCCTCTACCCCTGCACCTAATTCTATGTTTCTATGTTTCTATGTAAACGGGCCAAACACAGGGAGGTGGGTCTAGTAGATTGGTAATGTTGGTTGGAGTGGGCGAGTTGGGCCGAAGGGCCTGGGTCCGTGCTGCACGACCCTATGACTCGACAACTCTATGAGATTGGACAGTGGTCCCTGGGGGAGGGATATACCAGACGGACCAGTCACAAATAGGAGATTGGACAGATCTGAACAGATCGAGATGAGAAGAACCTTTTTCACACAGAGAGTGGTGAATCTCTGGAACTCTCTGCCGCAGAGGGTAGTTGAGGCCACAGTTCATTGGCTATATTTAAGAGGGAGTTAGATGTGGCCCTTGTGGCTAAGGGGATCAGGGGGTATGGAGAGAAGGCAGGTACGGGATACTGAGTTGGATGATCAGCCATGATCATATTGAATGGCGAATGGTGCAGGCTCGAAGGGCCGAATGGCCTCTACTCCTGCATCTAATTTCTATGTTTCTATGTTTCTATGAACTGCGGAGGGAGAAGGCGATATTGCCATTAGTCCCAGGGTGGAGTTTACACCAGGGTGGAGTTTACACCAGGGTGGATCCCACTTCGAAAGGAGAAGCGGAGGTCTGGTCCCAGGGCGGAGTTCACCGCTATACGGACGAGGCTGGGACAATTGGTCCCAGGGCGGAGTTTACCCGAGACCTGTCCTGCACTGCGGATTGAGACGGGGAGATTGGTTAAATGTGACGGGATGGAGGTCCCGGAGCGGGGCCGTCGATCGGATCATCCACCCGGGACTGGCACCTGGAAGATCCGTCGGTAAATGTCAGGAGCGGAGAGACCGCGGCCGCCTCTGGGATGCGCTCAGGGCGCGGATTTACTAATGAGCCGAAACACTGAGGTGAGCGGATATTTCACCGCGCTCTTCACCTGCTCCCTGAACTTGGACTGGGTCCCCGCGTAAATAAATGTGTTCGTGCAGCAGCTGAGATTTCTCAGCAAATACCCGACGTTGTTAAAGATCCATTCAGTATCATTCAGATCAGTTCCAATTCCTGTGATCTGATAATAGACGAAGAATACAACATACGTCAGCCACAGGAGGATGAAACTGCCGGAGATGGTGAAGAGTAAAACCACAGACCTCCTCCTGCTCTCCATCTCCGGGTCTCTGCGGTTCTCCCCCTTGCTCTCACCCCTCAGCCCCTTACGGACCCGACTGGCCACTAAAATGTGCCGGACTGTCAGAGCGTTGAGCAGCAGGATTACAGCGAAAGGGAGGAGTGGAGTTAAAACCGTGTCGATCCAGTCAAATGCCACCCACCCGGGGTCAGTGTAATAACTGTCCACCATGACACAGCCCCACGGGACATTGTCGATGATTGTCCGGGGCTCCTGTGTGAAGTAGCGGGGAACGTTTTTCAGACAGAGCAGAACGCCGGCTGTTGCGAGAACCGCAGCCGCAGTTTTCCCGCTGCAATATTTAGTTTTCAGCTTCTGGCAACAAATGGCGACAAACCGATCAAAGGTGAAAGTGACGGTGAACCAGACAGAACAGTCTGTCGCTGCAAACGTCAGTACTTCGATAACACTGCACACAGGGGTGATGGAGAGGAAACTCCACTCAAGGTAATGATATCGGATCCAATACAAAATGACCTCGGTGATCACGACCAGTAGATCTGCCGCTGCCATGGCCACCAGGTAGCGAGTGGTGCAGGTGGAGAGGCCGCACTTTCCCCGGGACAGGATCACAATCGCCACTAAATTCACTGCGGAAAGAGAAGGGAACGGACACTGGGCATTTACTGAACACGTTCTCCGGGGCTGAACACCGGCTCGAGTTTCAGACCGGCGTGTTGAAGGGCGGGGAGGGAACGAGCTACAATAGGCGGAATGAGATGAGAAGAACTTTTTTCACACAGAGAGTGGTGAATCTCTGGAACTCTCTGCCACAGAGGGTCGTTGAGGCCACACAGTTCATTGGCTATATTTACGAGGGAGTTAGATGTGGCCCTTGTGGCTAAGGGGATCAGGGGGTATGGAGAGAAGGCAGGTACGGGATACTGAGTTGGATGATCAGCCATGATCATATTGAATGGCGAATGGTGCAGGCTCGAAGGGCCGAATGGCCTACTCCTGCACCTAATTTCTATGTTTCTATGTTTCTAACCCCTTAATAATTTTGTAAGTTTCTATAAGATCCATCTCTGCCTTAAATATATCCACAAAGTCAATAATGTTTAGCTCAGATAAAATGTAGTTGAGTTTATTGTCCTGTATAGCGAGGTACAGTGAAAAGCTTTTGGTTGCTTACTATCATAGAAACATAGAAACATGGATGGATGGATGGATGGATGGCAGGGAGGGAGGCTCGAAGGGCCGAATGGCCTCTACTCCTGCACCTAATTTCTATGTTTCTATGTTTCTAAATGGTCCTTTCTATAGTTAACCACGCTCACAATCTCTGATGGGGCCGGTTTCACAGACTTGACCGTGACAGGCCACGTTTAACCAGGGCTCCCGGAACTCGGCATGTGATGGGGACGAGGAGAGTTCCAGAGGGAAGGCAGGGACAACTTAGAATCCGGCAGCAGAGTGGCTCCGTTAATGGATTCATCCCAAAGTGAGTTCAGTTCGGTAACAACACACACACGCCAGGTAGATCCGCGGCCACTGGTCCTGGGGGTCGTGTTTCTGGTCTCCAATTGGAGGCGTGGGTTCGTATCCCACTTCTGACACCATGTAAAGAAGTTTCATGAACACATCGTGTCTTTACTACTAGTTTATTGATAATACACAAACATTACTGCCCTAGCTGTACGTGGTCTGTCACCGGAGCTAGAGAGAGATCAATGGGTGGGGAGGTTGCAATTATACTTCTAATAAGGGGAGTGGTTAGTAGTGGTGAGGTCACTATGTTAAAGGTACATGCACTAGTCATCTACAATCCAATTATTGACCAACAGGCGGTGTAATCCGACTGTGACCGACTCCACAGTGAGACATGTTCACGGGAGCGGGTGATCAAATAACTCGGACACAGAGAACTTCACAATGTAAACCCCTCCCAGTCACACCGTCCCGGAGAGCTGCCTGACCCGAGCACTGGGACAACTTTGGGCAAGGTCCCACTGAAGGGAGGAACAACAGTCTAGCGGGTCCCGGCTGTGAGAGAAAAGGAGGGTTAATTGTGCTGTGAGGAGGATGCTAGGAGACTGCAAGGTGACTTGGATAGGCTGGGTGAGTGGGCAAATGTTTGGCAGATGCATTATAATGTGGATAAATGTGAGGTTATCCATTTTGGTGGCAAAAAACGGGAAAGCAGACTATTATCTAAATGGTGGCCGATTGGGAAAGGGGGAGATGCAGCGAGACCTGGGTGTCATGGTACACCAGTCATTGAAGGTAGGCATGCAGGTGCAGCAGGCAGTAAAGAAAGCGAATGGTATGTTAGCTTTCATTGCAAAAGGATTTGAGTATAGGAGCAGGGAGGTTCTACTGCAGTTGTACAGGGTCTTGGTGAGACCACACCTGGAGTATTGCGTACAGTTTTGGTCTCCAAATCTGAGGAAGGACATTATTGCCATAGAGGGAGTGCAGAGACGGTTCACCAGACTGATTCCTGGGATGTCAGGACTGTCTTATGAAGAAAGACTGGGATAGACTTGGTTTATACTCTCTAGAATTTAGGAGATTGAGAGGGGATCTTATAGAAACTTACAAATTCTTAAGGGGTTGGGACAGGCTAGATGCAGGAAGATTGTTCCCGATGTTGGGGAAGTCCAGGACAAGGGGTCACAGCTTAAGGATAAGGGGGAAATCCTTTTTAAAACCGAGATGAGAAGAACTTTTTTCACACAGAGAGTGGTGAATCTCTGGAACTCTCTGCCGCAGAGGGTAGTTGAGGCCACAGTTCATTGGCAATATTTAAGAGGGAGTTAGATGTTGCCCTTGTGGCTAAGGGGATCAGAGGGTATGGAGAGAAGGCAGGTACGGGATACTGAGTTGGATGATCAGCCATGATCATATTGAATGGCGATGCAGGCTCGAAGGGCCGAATGGCCTCTACTCCTGCACCTAATTTCTATGTTTCTATGTTTCTAATTTCGGTTGGCTGAAAATAAGAAATATCACAGCGTTAATTAAAACATATTTCACTGAGAGGATCGATATGCTTCACGTATTTTTTGTGTGACGATGATCAGTTGGGAATCTTGTAACATGATCAGATCTTGAATTTGTTCTGCTCGCTTACCAGGGATTCCAACGGCAGCCATCACCACGTACAAGATTTTCTCCACATTGTAATATTCTCTCAGCTTTTCCTCCATTTTCTCTGCCCAGCGACGTGTCCCAGCGAGCTACCGGTAAACTCCAGGAATGAAATGATGAGGCAGAACATTCCCGGGGATTTTATACCCTGTTCCGTCTCCACCGGGACAGTAAAGTTTCAAAAGAGTTTAAAAATAGAGACGTTGATATTATTCGCAAACAGATGACATCAGCAAAGTGAAATCCCCGCTGAGACAGGTTGTGATTTATTAACCATATAACCATATAACAATTACAGCACGGAAACAGGCCATCTCGGCCCTACAAGTCCGTGCCGAACAACTTTTTTCCCTTAGTCCCACCTGCCTGCACTCATACCATAACCCTCCATTCCCTTCTCATCCATATGCCTATCCAATTTATTTTTAAATGATACCAACGAACCTGCCTCCACCAGTTCCACTGGAAGCTCATTCCACACCGCTACCACTCTCTGAGTAAAGAAGTTCCCCCTCATGTTACCCCTAAACTTCTGTCCCTTAATTCTGAAGTCATGTCCTCTTGTTTGAATCTTCCCTATTCTCAAAGGGAAAAGCTTGTCCACATCAACTCTGTCTATCCTCTCATCATTTTAAAGACCTCTATCAAGTCCCCCCTTAACCTTCTGCGCTCCAGAGAATAAAGACCTAACTTATTCAACCTTTCTCTGTAACTTAGTTGTTGAAACCCAGGCAACATTCTAGTAAATCTCCTCTGTACTCTCTCTATTTTGTTGACATCCTTCCTATAATTGGGCGACCAAAATTGTACACCATACTCCAGATTTGGTCTCACCAATGCCTTGTACACTTTTAATATTACAACCCAGCTTCTATCCTCAATACTCTGATTTATAAATGTTAGCATACCAAAAGCTTTCTTTTACCACCCTATCTATATGAGATTCCACCTTCAAGGAACTGTGCACGGTTATTCCCAGATCCCTCTGTTCAACTGTATTCTTCAATTCCCTACCATTTACCATGTACGTCCTATTTCTTCCAGATTCTTCCCGATGTTGGGGAAGTCCAGGATAAGGGGTCACAGCTTAAGGATAAGAGGGAAGTCTTTTAAGATCGAGATGAGAAATACATTTTTCAGACAGAGAGTGGTGAATCCCTGGAACTCTCTGCCACAGAAGGTAGTTGAGGTCATTTCATTGGCTATATTTAAGAGGGAGTTAGATGTGGCCCTTGTGGCTAAGGGGATCAGGGGGTATGGAGAGAAGGCAGGTACGGGATACTGAGTTGGATGATCAGCCGTGATCATATTGACTGGCGGTGCAGGCTCGAAGGGCCGAATGGCCTACTCCTGCACCCAATTTCTATGTTTCTATGACATGCAATTAGATTATTTATTTGCTTAAATTGCAGCTTTGAAAAAATTCGACACTCGTTGATATTTAATTCCTCGGATTTCCAGAAAAGTGTTTACTAAATAACCATCAGTTAACAGGCCGTTTACAAACAGTGTGTATATGTCAGCGGTGGACCTTACATGTTGCTGTGTTTGGTGGGGAGGGGTAGCACATTTGAGATCAGTGAAGCACATATCAGATTAACGATGTGCCCATGTCGTTAGCGATACCACCACACCATACCGTATCGGCTCTGTTGTGCAGGCAATGCTATGTGTTTACTACTGGGTGAGGGTGATAGAAACATAGAAACATAGAAATTAGGTGCAGGAGTAGAGGCCATTCGGCCCTTCGAGCCTGCACCGCCATTCAATATGATCATGGCTGATCATCCAACTCAGTATCCCGTACCTGCCTTCTCTCCATACCCCTGATCCCCTTAGCCACAAGGGCCACATCTAACTCCCTCTTAAATATAGCCAATGAACTGTGGCCTCGACTACCCTCTGCGGCAGAGAGTTCCACAGATTCACCACTCTCTGTGTGAAAAAGTTATTCTCATCTCGGTTTTAAAGGATTTCCCCCTTATCCTTAAGCTGTGACCCCTTGTCCTGGACTTCCCCAACATCGGGAACAATCTTCCTGCATCTAGCCTGTCCAACCCCTAAAGAATTTTGTAAGTTTCTATAAGATCCCCTCTCAATCTCCTAAATTTTAGAGAGTATAAACCAAGTCTATTCAGTCTTTCTTCATAAGACAGTCCTGACATCCCAGGAATCAGTCTGGTGAACCTTCGCTGCACTCCCTCTATGGCAATAATGTCCTTCCTCAGATTTGGAGACTAAAACTGTACGCAATACTCCAGGTGTGGTCTCACCAAGACCCTGTACAACTGCAGTAGAACCTCCCTGCTCCTATACTCAAATCCTTTTGCAATGAAAGCTAACATACCATTGGCTTTCTTTACTGCCTGCTGCACCTGCATGCCTACTTTCAATGACTGGTGTACCATGACACCCAGGTCTCGCTGCATCTCCCCCTTTCCCAATCGACCACCATTTAGATAATAGATGATGACAGAGGAGATCCGCGTTTACAGAATCCGTGATTGCAGCCTTGTGGCAAAGGGTCATTCTGATGTTCAGCGCGGAAACATGACCTTCGACCCGACTGTCCATGCCGGCCGAGATGCCAATTGATGTTCCTCTCAGTTCCATGTGTTTGGCCCTTATCCCGCATTCCTATCAGAGGCAGGCACCTGGCTAGATGAGTTTTAAGTCATGTGATTGTACCTGCCCTCGTCTCCTCATATGGGGAGATTGCACCGCCTTTTGGTGTGGAAAAACTGTCCTATAGAATGTCCTGAAATGTTTCCCTCTCTGTTAAACTTATCTTCTCTGGGTTTAGACTACCCCCACCCAGAGAAATAACTGTAACCAGCTACGCTCTCTATAACTGACATAATTGTAGAACGCAGAGTGAGTTCACCCTCTGTATTTGGCATTCCAACATGGCTGCGAATAAACCACAATGTCTGAATCTCTCCTCTCCATGTGATTAGAGCTAAGGGCATTACCAGAGCCCCCACACACCCACAATTTGGACTGTTTATACTGCTTAACTCTGGGAGGAGGTACCGCAGCATGAAGAGCGGGACAACCAGGTTCTGCAACAGCTTCATCCCCCAGGCCATAAGATTACTGAACAATCAACAAAACCGAGGCTAGAACTTTTTAAATATCGACACTTTTTAAAAACTTTTTATATATATTTATTTTACAGAACCATGCACATGAGGCATTTTTATGGACGCACCTAGCACTTTTTACTATTACCTGATTTTGGAGAGTCAAATGCAACGACATTTCGTTCAAGGTGCACTGTGTCTAGGTGTATATCTGAATGACAATAAAGTTTTCATTCATTCATTCATCATTCATTCATTCATTCATTCATTCATCATTCATTCATTCATTCATTCATCATTCATTCATGCATTCATTCATTCATTCATTCATATTCATTCATTCATTCATTCATTCAATCATCATTCATCATTCATTCATTCATTCATTCATCATTCATTCATTCATTCATTCATTCATTCATTCAATCAATCATTCATTCATTCATTCATTCATTCATTCATTCATTCATCATTCAATCATTCATTCATTCATTCATTCATTCATTCATTCATTCATCATTCATTCATTCATTCAATTTCATGCATTTCATTCATTCATTCAATCATTCATTCATCATTCATCCATTCATTCATTCATTCATTCATTCATTCATTCATTCATTCATTCATTCATTCAATCATTCAATCATTCATTCATTCATTCATACATTCATTCATTCATTCATCCATTCATCACTCATTCATTCATTCATCATTCATTCATTCATTCATTCATTCATCATTCATTCATCATTCAATCATCCATTCATTCATTCATTCATTCATCATTCATTCAATCATTCAATCAAATCATTCATTCATTCATCATGCATTCATTCATTCATTCATTCATTCATTCAATCATTCATTCATTCATCAGTCATTCATTCATTCATTCATACATTCATTCATTCATCATTCATTCATTCATTCATTCATTCATTCATCATTCATCATCATTCATCCATTCATTCATTCATTCATTCATTCATTCATTCATTCATCCATTCATTCATTCATTCATTCATCAATCATTCATCCATCATTCATTCATTCATTCATTCATCCATTCACTCAATCATACATCCACTCTATCACTCATTCATTCATACATTCCGTCAATCATTCATTCATTCATTCATCATTCATTCATTCAAACATTCATTCATTCATTCATTCATTCATTCATTCATTCATACATTCAATCATTCATTCATTCATGTAAAAGTCTAAATGTGTTTGAAATGTTGTAATTATGCCCGTCTCGACTACTTTCTCCAGTAATTCGTTCATTCTATCCACCTGCTTCTATGGTGTAAAAACTGGGCTATATCTACTTATACCAATGTGACACAAACGTATGCCCCTGTCCCACTTAAGAAACCTGAACGGAAATCTCTGGAGACTTTGCGCCCCACCCAAGGTTCCCGTGCGGTTCCCGGAGGTTGCAGGTGGTTGCCGGAGGTTGCAGGTAGTGGAAGGAGGTAGGGAGACTGACAAAAACCTCCGGGAACCTCAGAGAACCGCACGGAAACCTTGCGTGGGGCACAAAGTCTCCAGGGATTTCCGTTCAGGTTTCCTAACTGGGACAGGGGCTTAAGGATCCTCCAGCCGCCTATTTATTGTGTAGACCCAGCATAAGCACCATCATCCCGCGGGAGGGGTGGGGAAGGGGGGGGGGGGGGGGGGGGGGGGGGGGGGGGGGGGGGGAAAAAACATAGAAAAATAAGAAAATGGTACGCCGTCTAACTCTGGGAATAAACAGCTGCTACATGAGCTGCTGAAGTGTCCGAGTCGGGTGGGTAGGTGAAGTCGACCTTAGATTCTGGACACAATGACCCCCGATTTCGAGGGAAAGCACAAGGGATAGAAACATGGAAACATAGAAAATAGGTGCAGGAGGAGGCCATTCGGCCCTTCGAGCCTGCACCGCCATTCAATATGATCATGGCTGATCATCCAACTCAGTATCCTGCACCTGACTTCTCCCCATACCCCTTGACTCCACTGGCCCCTAGAGTTCTATCTAACTCCCTCTTAAATATAGCCAATGAACAGGCCTCAACTACCTTCTGTGGCAGAGAATTCCAGATTCACCACTCGCTGTGTGAAAAAAACGTTTTTCTCATCTCGGTCCTAAAGGATTTCCCCCTTATCCTTAAACTGTGACCCCTTGTTCTGGACTTCCCCAACTTCGGGAACAATCTTCCTGCATCTAACCTGTCCAACCCCTCAAGAATGTTGTAACTTTCTATAAGAGCCACCCTCAATCTTCTAAATTCTAGCGAGTACAAGCCGAGTCTTTCCAGTATTTCTTCATATGCAAGTCCTGCCATCCCAGGAATCAGTCTGGTGAACCTTCTCTGTACTCCCTCTATGGCAAGAATGTATTTCCTCTGATTCGGAGACCAAAACTGTACGCAATACTCCAGGTGTGGTCTCACCAAGACCCTGTACAACTGCAGTAGAACCTCCCTGCTCCTATACTCAAATCCTTTTCCTATGAATGCTAACATACCATTCGCTTTCTTCACTGCCTGCTGCACCTGCATGCCTACTTTCAATGACAGGTGTACCATGACACCCAGGTCTCGTTGCATCTCCCCTTTTCCTAATCGGCCACCAATTCAGATAATATGGCTGATCTTCACCCGGGAGGGAGATTGGACACTAATCCCTGGAGGAAGGGCACACCGGGCGGACCAGTCACTAGTGGCTGGTCAATCATTTTGGGCTCGGGGGGTTGTAGCCTAGCGGACGGGTCTCTGAGTGCAGGTATATAATTTCCTGAAAGTGGGTTACATGATGACAGGGGTTGTTGTTGAGCAGAAAATCACTGTAGATACAGTGGTAGAATATGGTGGTAGATAGGGTGGTAAAGAAAGCTTTTGGTGTGCTGGCCTTTATAAATCAGAGCATTGAGTATAGAAGTGGGATGTAATGTTAAAATTTGTACAAGGCATTGGTGAGGCCAATTCTGGAGTATGGTGTACAATTTTGGTCGCCTAATATATATAGGAAGGATGTCAACAAAATAGAGAGAGTACAGAGGAGATTTACTAGAATGTTGCCTGGTTTCAGCAACTAAGTTACAGAGAAAGATTGAACAAGTTAGGGCTTTATTCTTTGGAGCGCAGAAGGTTAAGGGGGGACTTGATAGGGGTTTGTAAAATGATGAGAGGGATAGACAGAGTTGACGTGGAAACGCTTTTCCCACTGAGAGTAGGGAAGATTCAAACAAGGGGACATGACTTGAGAATTAAGGGACTGAAGTTTAGGGGGTAACATGAGGGGGGACTTCTTTACTCATAGAGTGGTGGCGGTGTGGAATGAGCTTCCAGTGAAGGTGGTGGAGGCAGGTTCGTTTTTATCATTTAAAAATAAATTTGGATAGTTATATGGATTGGAAGGGAATGGAAGGTTATGGTCTGAGCGCAGGTATATGGGACTAGGGGAGAATACGTGTTCGGCACGGACTAGAAGGGTCGAGATGTCCTGTTTCTGTGCTGTAATTGTTATATGGTTATATGGTTAGATACAGAGTTCCCTGAAAGTGGCGTCAAGGGTAGACTGGGAGTGTTGTAGGGCTGAGGGATTTAGAAGTGTGGGTGTACAGTTCCATGAAAGTGGCTGCACAGGTCGATATGGTGGTCATCATACTTGTAAACGTTCGCCTTCATTATTCGGAGTTTTTACTATCGAGATTGGGAGGTCGTGACTCAGTTATATAACAGGTCACATTTCGTGGATTGTGTTCAGTTCTGGGCACCATGTTACAGCAAAGATGTTGTCAAGCTAGAATGGGCGCAGAGAAGATTTACGAGGTCATTGCCAGAGCTCGGGGGGCCTCAGCTACAGGAAGAGGTTGAGTGGGCTGTGAAGCTATTCGTCTGAACGCAGCAGGGTGAAGGGTGATCTTATAGAGATGTGTAAAAATCATGAGAGGAATAGATTGGGTAGACGCACACAACCTCTTGTCAATGTAGGGGAGCGGGGAACCAGGGGGTAAAGAGCGGCGTGGAAAGTTTAACAGCAACCTGAAACATAGAAACAGAAACATAGAAAATAGGTGCAGGTGTAGAGGCCATTTAAGAGGGAGTTAGATGTGGCCCTTGTGGCTAAGGGGATCAGGGGGTATGGAGAGAACGCAGGTACGGGATACTGAGTTGGATGATCAGCCATGATGATATTGAATGGCGGTGCAGGCTCGAAGGGCCGAATGGCCTACTCCTGCACCTAGTTTCTATGTTTCTATGTTTCCATTCGGCCCTTCGAGTTTGCACCGCCATTCAAATAGCCAAGATCATCATCGCCTGATCATCTGATCTCAGGGATCATGCACCGCCTTAACCAGCAGGTTCCTGCCTTCTGAGTTCCACAGCCCACCCTGATCCCTTTAGCCACAAGGGCCACATCTAAGCTCGAATATGGCCAATGAACTGTGTGGAGGTCTTGCCAGAGCTCTGGGGCCTCAGCTACAGGAAGAGGTTGAGTTCTGTGAAGCTATACTCTGAACGCAGCAGGGTGAAGGGTGATCTCATCTCGTGTGTCAAGAATCATGAGAGGAATACCCCTGGGTAGACGCCCCAACTCTGGGAACAAATGTAGGGGAGCGGGGAAGCAGGGGGGTAAAAGCGGCGTGGAAAGTTTTACAAGTTTCCCCTGAACATAGAAACAGAACACCCCCCCCCCCCCCCCCCCAGGTTGCTTCTAAATTCTAGCGAGGAAGTTAGATGGGTAACTGTGGCTAAGGGGATCAGGGGGGATGGAGAGAAGGCAGGTACGGGATACTGAGTTGGATGATGAGCCATGATCATATTGAATGGAATGGAAAGGAGTTGGCCATTCGGCCCTCGAAGGGTCGAATGGCCTACTCCTGTGGACTAATTTCTATGTTTCTATGTTTTCATTTTGGTGGCAAAAACAGGAAAGCAGACTATTATTCAAATGGTGGCCGATGGGGAAATCATCCGACTCAGTAGCCTGCACCTGCCTTCTCATGGTACCCCTGATCATTTAGCCAAGTAGGCATGCCACATCTAAGGCTTAAATATAGCCAATGAACTGTTAGCTTCAAGCAAAAGGGATGTGGCAGAGAGTTCAACAGGGAGGTTCTACTGCAGTTGTACAGGGTCTGTGTGAAATCACACCTGAGTATTTCGTACAGTTCTGGTCTCCAAAAGAATCTGAGGAAGGACATTATTGCCATAGAGGGAGTGCAGAGAAGGACCCCAGACTGATTCCTGGGATGTCCCCAACATCGGGAAGAAAGACTGGCATTAAAGCCTGGTTTTATACTTCTAGAATTTAGGAAATTGTTTCTATAAGGGGGGGGGGGGGGGGGGGGGGGGGGGCAATCTTATAAAATTTTAGCGAACAATTTTGAGGGGTACAGGCTATTGCAACACAAAGGGATCCGGATGTGTAGGGAAGCTAGTACCAAAGTATGTTGAGATGAGATATAAAAATACATATCTTTAAGTCCAGGTACATTAAGGATGAGAGGGAAAGGGGAGATTTTAAACAGTGGATAAATGAGAAGGAACTTTTTCATTTTGGGGCAAAAAAGGAAAGCAGACTGATTATGGAACTCTGGTGGCGCCGATTGGTATAAAAGGGGAGTTCATTGGCTAGACCTGGGTGTCAGGGTTTAGATGTCATGTGAAAGTTGTGCATGCAGGGGCAGCAGGCAGTGAAGAAAGCGAATGGTATGTTAGCTTTCATTGCAAATTGATTTGAGTATAGGAGCAGGGAGGTTCTACTGCAGTTGTACAGGGTCTTGGTGAGACCACCCCTGGTATTGCGTACAGTTCTGGTCTCCAAATCTGAGGAAGGACATTATTGCCATAGAGGGACTGCAGAGTAGGTTCACCAGACTGATTCCTGGGATGTCAGGACTGTCTTATGAAGAAAGACTGGATAGACTTGGTTTATACTCTCTAGAATTTAGGAGATTGAGAGGGGATCTTATATAAACTTACAAAATTCTTATACCAGACGGACAGGCTAGATAGGAAGATTGGACCCGATCTGGGGAAGTCCAGAATGGACAGAAGGATAAGAGGGAAATCTTTTTTTTTTCACACAGAGAGTGGTGAATCTCTGGAACTCTCTGCCGCAGAGGGTAGTCCAGGCCAGTTCATTGGCTATATTTAAGAGGGAGTTAGATGTGGCCCTTGTGGCTAAGGGGATCAGGGGTATGGAGAGAAGGCAGGTACGGGATACTGAGTTGGATGATCAGCCATGATCATATTGAATGGCGAATGGTGCAGGCTCGAAGGGCCGAATGGCCTCTACTCCTGCATCTAATTTCTATGTTTCTATGTTTCTATGAACTGCGGAGGGAGAAGGAGATATTGCCATTACTCCCAGGGTGGAGTTTACACCGGGGTGGAGTTTACACTAGAATGGATCCCACTTCGAAAGGAGAAGCGGAGGTCTGGTCCCAGGGCGGAGTTCACCGCTATACGGACGAGGCTGGGACAATTGGTCCCAGGGCGGAGTTTACCCGAGACCTGTCCTGCACTGCGGATTGAGACGGGGAGATTGGTTAAATGTGACGGGATGGAGGTCCCGGAGCGGGGCCGTCGATCGGATCATCCACCCGGGACTGGCACCTGGAAGATCCGTCGGTAAATGTCAGGAGCGGAGAGACCGCGGCCGCCTCTGGGATGCGCTCAGGGCGCGGATTTACTAATGAGCCGAAACACTGAGGTGAGCGGATATTTCACCGCGCTCTTCACCTGCTCCCTGAACTTGGACTGGGTCCCCGCGTAAATAAATGTGTTCGTGCAGCAGCTGAGATTTCTCAGCAAATACCCGACGTTGCTAAAGATCCATTCAGTATCATTCCGATCATTTCCAATTCCTGTGATCTGATAATAGACGAAGAATACAACATACGTCAGCCACAGGAGGATGAAACTGCCGGAGATGGTGAAGAGTAAAACCACAGACCTCCTCCTGCTCTCCATCTCCGGGTCTCTGCGGTTCTCCCCCTTGCTCTCACCCCTCAGCCCCTTACGGACCCGACTGGCCACTAAAATGTGCCGGACTGTCAGAGCGTTGAGCAGCAGGATTACAGCGAAAGGGAGGAGTGGAGTTAAAACCGTGTCGATCCAGTCAAATGCCACCCACCCGGGGTCAGTGTAATAACTGTCCACCATGACACAGCCCCACGGGACATTGTCGATGATTGTCGCGGGGCGTTTTGTGAAGTAGCGGGGAACGTTTTTCAGACAGAGCAGAACGCCGGCTGTTGCGAGAACCGCAGCCGCAGTTTTCCCGCTGCAATATTTAGTTTTCAGCTTCTGGCAACAAATGGCGACAAACCGATCAAATGTGAAAGTGACGGTGAACCAGACAGAACAGTCTGTCGCTGCAAACGTCAGTACATCGATAACACTGCACACAGGGGTGATGGAGAGGAAACTCCACTCAAGGTAATGATATCGGATCCAATACAAAATGACCTCGGTGATCACGACCAGTAGATCTGCCGCTGCCATGGCCACCAGGTAGCGAGTGGTGCAGGTGGAGAGGCCGCACTTTCCCCGGGACAGGATCACAATCGCCACTAAATTCACTGCGGAAAGAGAAGGGAACGGACACTGGGCATTTACTGAACACGTTCTCCGGGGCTGAACACCGGCTCGAGATTCAGACCGGCGTGTTGAAGGGCGGGGAGGGAACGAGCTACAATAGGCGGAATGAGATGAGAAGAACTTTTTTCACACAGAGTGTGGTGAATCTCTGGAACTCTCTGCCGCAGAGGGTTGTTGAGGCCACACAGTTCATTGGCTATATTTACGGGGGAGTTAGAT
The DNA here is from genome assembly GCF_028641065.1 of Leucoraja erinaceus. NCBI lineage: Eukaryota > Metazoa > Chordata > Chondrichthyes > Rajiformes > Rajidae > Leucoraja > Leucoraja erinaceus. The sequence continues at coordinate 17,554 of NW_026575717.1, read as the reverse complement.
GTGGCCCTTGTGGCTAAAGGGATCCGGTGGTATGGAGAGAAGGCAGGTACAGGATACTGAGTTGGATGATCAGCCATGATCATATTGAATGGCGGTGCAGGCTCGAAGGGCCGGAATGCCTCTACTCCTGCACCTAATTTCTATGTTCTATGTTTCTAATTTCGGTTGGCTGAAAATAAGAAATATCACAGCGTTAATTAAAACATATTTCACTGAGAGGATCGATATGCTTCACGTATTTTTTGTGTGACGATGATCAGTTGGGAATCTTGTAACATGATCAGATCTTGAATTTGTTCTGCTCGCTTACCAGGGATTCCAACGGCAGCCATCACCACGTACAAGATTTTCTCCACATTGTAATATTCTCTCAGCTTTTCCTCCATTTTCTCTGCCCAGCGACGTGTCCCAGCGAGCTACCGGTAAACTCCAGGAATGAAATGATGAGGCAGAACATTCCCGGGGATTTTATACCTTGTTCCGTCTCCACCGGGACAGTAAAGTTTCAAAAGAGTTTAAAAATAGAGACGTTGATATTATTCGCAAACAGATGACATCAGCAAAGTGAAATCCCCGCTGAGACAGGTTGTGATTTATTAACCATATAACCATATAACAATTACAGCACGGAAGCAGGCCATCTCGGCCCTACAAGTCCGTGCCGAACAACTTTTTTTCCCTTAGTCCCACCTGCCTGCACTCATACCATAACCCTCCATTCCCTTCTCATCCATATGCCTATCCAATTTATTTTTAAATGATACCAACGAACCTGCCTCCACCAGTTCCACTGGAAGCTCATTCCACACCGCTACCACTCTCTGAGTAAAGAAGTTCCCCCTCATGTTACCCCTAAACTTCTGTCCCTTAATTCTGAAGTCATGTCCTCTTGTTTGAATCTTCCCTATTCTCAAAGGGAAAAGCTTGTCCACATCAACTCTGTCTATCTCTCTCATCATTTTAAAGACCTCTATCAAGTCCCCCCTTAACCTTCTGCGCTCCAGAGAATAAAGACCTAACTTATTCAACCTTTCTCTGTAACTTAGTTGTTGAAACCCTGGCAACATTCTAGTAAATCTCCTCTGTACTCTCTCTATTTTGTTGACATCCTTCCTATAATTGGGCGACCAAAATTGTACACCATACTCCAGATTTGGTCTCACCAATGCCTTGTACAATTTTAACATTACATCCCAGCTTCTATACTCAATGCTCTGATTTATAAAGGCTAGCATACCAAAAGCTTTCTTTACCACCCTATCTATATGAGATTCCGCCTTCAAGGAACTGTGCACGGTTATTCCCAGATCCCTCTGTTCAACTGTATTCTTCAATTCCCTACCATTTACCTTGTACGTCTTATTTCTTCCAGATTCTTCCCGATGTTCGGGAAGTCCAGGATAAGGGGTCACAGCTTAAGGATAAGAGGGAAGTCTTTTAAGATCGAGATGAGAAATACATTTTTCAGACAGAGAGTGGTGAATCCCTGGAACTCTCTGCCACAGAAGGTAGTTGAGGTCATTTCATTGGCTATATTTAAGAGGGAGCTAGATGTGGCCCTTGTGGCTAAGGGGATCAGGGGGTATGGAGAGAAGGCAGTTACGGGATACTGAGTTGGATGATCAGCCGTGATCATATTGACTGGCGGTGCAGGCTCGAAGGGCCGAATGGCCTACTCCTGCACCCAATTTCTATGTTTTTCTATGACGTGCAATTAGATTATTTATTTGCTTAAACTGCAGCTTTGAGAAAATTCGACACTCGTTGATATTTAATTCCTCGGATTTCCAGAAAAGTGTTTACTAAATAACCATCAGTTAACAGGCCGTTTACAAACAGTGTGTATATGTCAGCGGTGGACCTTACATGTTGCTGTGTTTGGTGGGGAGGGGTAGCACATTTGAGATCAGTGAAGCACATATCAGATTAACGATGTGCCCATGTCGTTAGCGATACCACCACACCATACCGTATCGGCTCTGTTGTGCAGGCAATGCTATGTGTTTACTACTTGGTGGGGGTGATAGAAACATAGAAACATAGAAATTAGGTGCAGGAGTAGAGGCCATTCGGCCCTTCGAGCCTGCACCGCCATTCAATATGATCATGGCTGATCATCCAACTCAGTATCCCGTACCTGCCTTCTCTCCATACCCCCTGATCCCCTTAGCCACAAGGGCCACATCTAACTCCCTCTTAAATATAGCCAATGAACTGTGGCCTCGACTACCCTCTGCGGCAGAGAGTTCCAGAGATTCACCACTCTCTGTGTGAAAAAAGTTCTTCTCGCCTCGGTTTTAAAGGATTTCCCCCTTATCCTTAAGCTGTGACCCCTTGTCCTGGACTTCCCCAACATCGGGAACAATCTTCCTGCATCTAGCCTGTCCAACCCCTTAAGAATTTTGTAAGTTTCTATAAGATCCCCTCTCAATCTCCTAAATTCTAGAGAGTATAAACCAAGTCTATCCAGTCTTTCTTCATAAGACAGTCCTGACATCCCAGGAATCAGTCTGGTGAACCTTCTCTGCACTCCCTCTATGGCAATAATGTCCTTCCTCAGATTTGGAGACCAAAACTGTACGCAATACTCCAGGTGTGGTCTCACCAAGACCCTGTACAACTGCAGTAGAACCTCCCTGCTCCTATACTCAAATCCTTTTGCTATGAAAGCCAACATACCATTCGCTTTCTTTACTGCCTGCTGCACCTGCATGCCTACCTTCAATGACTGGTGTACCATGACACCCAGGTCTCGCTGCTTCTCCCCATTTCCCAATCGACCACCATTTAGATAATAGATGATGACAGAGGAGATCCGCGTTTACAGAATCCGTGATTGCAGAATTGTGGCAAAGGGTCATTCTGATGTTCAGCGCGGAAACATGACCTTCGACCCGACTGTCCATGCCGGCCGAGATGCCAATTGATGTTCCTCTCAGTTCCATGTATTTGGCCCTTATCCCGCATTCCTATCAGAGGCAGGCACCTGGCTAGATGAGTTTTAAGTCATGTGATTGTACCTGCCCTCGTCTCCTCATATGGGGAGATTGCACCGACTTTTGGTGTGGAAAAACTGTCCTATAGAATGTCCTGAAATGTTTCCCTCTCTGTTAAACGTATCTTCTCTGGGTTTAGACTACCCCCACCCAGAGAAATAACTGTAACCAGCTACGCTCTCTATAACTGACATAATTGTAGAACGCAGAGTGAGTTCACCCTCTGTATTTGGCATTCCAGCATGGCTGCGAATAAACCACAATGTCTGAATCTCTCCTCTCCATGTGAGTAGAGCTAAGGGCATTACCAGAGCCCCCACACACCCACAATTTGGACTGTTTATACTGCTTAACTCTGGGAGGAGGTACCGCAGCATGAAGAGCGGGACAACCAGGTTCTGCAACAGCTTCATCCCCCAGGCCATAAGATTACTGAACAATCAACAAAACCGAGGCTAGAACTTTTTAAATATCGACACTTTTTAAAAACTTTTTATATATATTTATTTTACAGAACCATGCGCATGAGGCATTTTTATGGACGCACCTAGCACTTTTTACTATTACCTGATTTTGGAGAGTCAAATGCAACGAAATTTCGTTCAAGGTGCACTGTGTCTAGGTGTATATCTGAATGACAATAAAGTTTTCATTCATTCATTCATTCATTCAATCATTCACATTCATTCATCCATTCATTTCATTCATTCATTCATTCATTCATTCATTCATTCATCATTCATTCATCATTCATTCATTCATTCATTCATTCATTCATTCATTCATTCATGCATCATTCATTCATTCATTCATTCATTCATTCATTCATACATTCATTCATTCATTCATTCATTCATTCATTCATTCATTCATTCATTCATTCATTCATTCATTCATTCATTCATTCATTCATTCATTCATTCATTCATTCATTCATTCATTCATTCATTCATTCATTCATTCATTCATTCATTCATTCATTCATTCATTCATTCATTCAATCATTCATTCATTCATTCATTCATTCATTCATTCATTCATTCATTCATTCATTCATTCATGCATTCATTCATTCATTCATTCATTCATTCATCATTCATCATTCATTCATCATTCATTCATTCATTCATTCATTCATTCAATCAATCATTCATTCATTCATTCATTCATTCATCATTCATCATTCATTCATTCATTCATTCATTCATTCATCAATCATTCATTCATTCATTCATTCATTCATTCATTCATTCATTCATTCATCATTCATTCATTCATTCATCATTTCATCATTCATTCATTCATTCATCCATTCATTCATTCAATCATTCATTCATCCATCATGCAGTCATTCATTCATATATTCAATCATTCAATCATTCATACATTAATTCATTCATCATATCATTCATGCATTCAATCATTCAATCATCATTCTTTCATTCAATCATTCATTCAATTCAATCATTCAATTCATTCAATCATTCATACATTCAATCATCCATCATTCATTCCTTCATTAATTAATTCATTCAATCAATCATTCATTCATTCATTCAATCATTCATTCATTCAATCATTCATTCATCATTCATTCATTCATTCATTAATCATCATTCATTCATTCATTCATTCATTCATTCATTCAATTCAATCATTCATTCATTCATTCATTCATTCATTCATTCATTCATTCATTCAATCATTCATTCATTCATTCATTCATTCATTCATCATTCATTCATTCATTCATTCATTCATTCATGCATTCAATCAATCATTCATGCATTCATTCATTCATTCATTCATTCATCCATTCAATCATTCATTCATTCATTCATGCATTCATTCATTCACTCATTCATTTATTCATCATTCATTCATGCATTCACTCACTCATTCATTCATTCAATCATCAATCATTCATTCATTCATTCATTCATTCATTCATCATTCATTCATTCATTCATGCATACATTCATTCATTCATTCATTCATCATTCATTCATTCATCATTCAATCATTCAATCATACATTCATACATTCAATCATTCATGCATACATTCATTCAATCATTCACTCAATCATCATTCATTCATTCATTCAATCATCCATTCATTCATCCATTCAATCATCCATTCATTCATCCATTCATTCATCATTCAATCATTCAATCATACATTCATACATTCATTCATACATTCATTCAAACATTCATCATTCACACATTCAATCATTCATACATTCAATCATTCATTCATTCAATCATTCATCCATTCATTCAATCATTCAATCATTCATCATTCATTCATTCATCATACATTCATTCATTCATACATTCATTCATATCATACATTCATTCATTCAATCATTCAATCATTCATTCATTCATCATTCATTCATTCATCCATTCAGTCATGTAAAAGTCTAAATGTGTTTGAAATGTTGTAATTATGCCCGTATCGACTACTTTCTCCAGTAATTCGTTCATTCTATCCACCTGCTTCTATGGAGTAAAAACTCGGCTATATCTACTTATACCAATGTGACACAAACGTATGCCCCTGTCCCACTTAAGAAACTTGAACGGAAATCTCTGGAGACTTTGCGCCCCACCCAAGGTTCCCGTGCGGTTCCCGTGCGGTTCCCGGAGGTTGCAGGTGGTTGCCGGAGGTTGCAGGTAGTGGAAGGAGGTAGGGAGACTGACAAAAACCTCCGGGAACCTCAGAGAACCGCACGGAAACCTTGCGTGGGGCACAAAGTCTCCAGGGATTTCCGTTCAGGTTTCCTAACTGGGACAGGGGCTTAAGGATCCTCCAGCCGCCTATTTATTGTGTAGACCCAGCATAAGCACCATCATCCCGCGGGAGGGGGTGGGAAGGGGGGGGGGGGGGGGGGGGGGGGGGGGGGGGGGGGGAGAGAAAAAGAAAAAGGTACGCCGTCTAACTCTGGGAATAAACAGCTGCTACATGAGCTGCAGAAGTGTCCGAGTCGGGTGGGTAGGTGAAGTCGACCTTAGATTCTGGACACAATGACCCCCGATTTCGAGGGAAAGCACAAGGGATAGAAACATGGAAACATAGAAAATAGGTGCAGGAGGAGGCCATTCGGCCCTTCGAGCCTGCACCGCCATTCAATATGATCATGGCTGATCATCCAACTCAGTATCCTGCACCTGCCTTCTCCCCATACCCCTTGACTCCACTAGCCCCTAGAGTTCTATCTAACTCCCTCTTAAATATAGCCAATGAACAGGCCTCAACTACCTTCTGTGGCAGAGAATTCCAGAGATTCACCACTCGCTGTGTGAAAAACGTTTTTCTCATCTCGGTCCTAAAGGATTTCCCCCTTATCCTTAAACTGTGACCCCTTGTTCTGGACTTCCCCAACATCGGGAACAATCTTCCTGCATCTAGCCTGTCCAACCCCTCAAGAATGTTGTAACTTTCTATAAGAGCCACCCTCAATCTTCTAAATTCTAGCGAGTACAAGCCGAGTCTTTCCAGTATTTCTTCATATGCAAGTCCTGCCATCCCAGGAATCAGTCTGGTGAACCTTCTCTGCACTCCCTCTATGGCAAGAATGTATTTCCTCTGATTCGGACACCAAAACTGTACGCAATACTCCAGGTGTGGTCTCACCAAGACCCTGTATAACTGCAGTAGAACCTCCCTGCTCCTAGACTCATATCCTTTTCCTATGAATGCTAACATACCATTAGCTTTCTTCACTGCCTGCTGCACCTGCATGCCTACTTTCAATGACTGGTGTACCATGACACCCAGGTCTCGTTGCATCTCCCCTTTTCCTAATCGGCCACCAATTCAGATAATATGGCTGATCTTCACCCGGGAGGGAGATTGGACACTAATCCCTGGAGGAAGGGCACACCGGGCGGACCAGTCACTAGTGGCTGGTCAATCATTTTGGGCTCAGGGGGGTTGTAGCCTAGCGGACGGGTCTCTGAGTGCAGGTATATAGTTTCCTGAAAGTGGGTTACATGATGACAGGGGTTGTTGTTGAGCAGAAAATCACTGTAGATACAGGGGTAGAATATGGTAGATAGGGTGGTAAAGAAAGCGTTTGGTATGCTGGCCTTTATAAATCAGAGCATTGAGTATACAAGTCGGGATGTAATGTTAAAATTGTACAAGGCATTGGTGAGGCCAATTCTGGAGTATGGTGTACAATTTTGGTCGCCTAATTATAGGAAGGATGTCAACAAAATAGAGAGAGTACAGAGGAGATTTACTAGAATGTTGCCTGGGTTTCAGCAACTAACTTACAGAGAAAGATTGAACAAGTTAGGGCTTTATTCTTTGGAGCGCAGAAGGTTAAGGGGGGACTTGATAGGGGTTTTTTAAATGATGAGAGGGATAGACAGAGTTGACGTGGAAAAGCTTTTCCCACTGAGAGTAGGGAAGATTCAAACAAGGGGACATGACTTGAGAATTAAGGGACTGAAGTTTAGGGGTAACTTGAGGGGGAACTTCTTTACTCAGAGAGTGGTGGCTGTGTGGAATGAGCTTCCAGTGGAGGTGGTGGAGGCAGGTTCGTTTTTATCATTTAAAAATAAATTTGGATAGTTATATGGACGGGAAGGGAATGGAAGGTTATGGTCTGAGCGTAGGTATATGGGACTAGGGGGGAATATGTGTTCGGCACGGACTAGAAGGGTCGAGATGGCCTGTTTCCGTGCTTTAATTGTTATATGGTTATATGGTTAGATACAGAGTTCCCCGAAAGTGGCGCCAAGGGTAGACTGGGAGTGTTGTCGGGCTGAGGGATTTAGAAGTGTGGCTGTACAGTTCCATGAATGTGGCTGCACAGGTCGATATGGTGGTCAACATACGTTTAAACGTTCGCTTTCATTATTCGGAGTTTTTACTATCGAGATTGGGAGGTCGTGATTCAGTTATATAACAGGTCACATTTCGTGGATTGCGTTCAGTTCTGGGCACCATGTTACAGCAAAGAGACCTGGGTGTGGATGGTACACCAGAGATTGAAAGTAGGCATGAGCTCATTGCAGCAGGCAGTAAAGGTTGAGTGCGAAAGGAATGTTAGCTTTCATAGCAAAAGGATTTGAGTATAGGAGCAGGGAGGTTTTACTGCAGTTGAACAGGGTCTTGGTGAGACCACACCTTGGAGTATTGCGTACAGTTCTGGTCTCCAAATCTGAGGAAGGACATTATTGCCATAGAGGGAGTGCAGAGAAGGTTCACCAGACTGATTTATGGGATGTCAGGACTGTCTTATGAAGAAAGACTGGAGAGACTTGGGTTATACTCTCTAGAATTTAGGAGATTGAGAGGGGATCTTATAGAAACTTACAAAATTCTTAAGGGGTTGGACAGGCTAGATGCAGGAAGATTGCTCCCGATGTTAGGGAAGTCCAGGACAAGGGGTCACAACTTAAGGATAAGGGGGGATCCTTTAAAACCGAGATGAGAAGAACTTTTTTCACACAGAGAGTGGTGAATCTCTGGAACTCTCTGCCACAGAGGGTAGTTGAGGCCAGGTCATTGGCTATATTTAAGAGGGAGTTAGATGTGGCCCGTGTGGCTAAGGGGATCAGGGGGTATGGAGAGAAGGCAGGTACGGGATACTGAGTTGGATGATCAGCCATGATCATATTGAATGGCGCATGGTGCAGGCTCGAAGGGCCGAATGGCCTCTACTCCTGCACCTAATTCTATGTTTCTATGTTTCTATGTAAACGGGCCAAACACAGGGAGGTGGGTCTAGTGTAGATTGGTAATGTTGGTTGGAGTGGGCGAGTTGGGCCGAAGGGCCTGGGTCCGTGCTGCACGACCCTATGACTCGACAACTCTATGAGATTGGACAGTGGTCCCTGGGGGAGGGATATACCAGACGGACCAGTCACAAATAGGAGATTGGACAGATCTGAACAGATCGAGATGAGAAGAACTTTTTTCACACAGAGAGTGGTGAATCTCTGGAACTCTCTGCCACAAAGGGTAGTCGAGGCCAGTTCATTGGCTATATTTAAGAGGGAGTTAGATGTGGCCCTTGTGGCTAAGGGGATCAGAGGGTATGGAGAGAAGGCAGGGATGGGATACTGAGTTGGATGATCAGCCATGATCATATTGAATGGCGAATGGTGCAGGCTCGAAGGGCCGAATGGCCTCTACTCCTGCATCTAATTTCTATGTTTCTATGTTTCTATGAACTGCGGAGGGAGAAGGCGATATTGCCATTAGTCCCAGGGTGGAGTTTACACCAGGGTGGAGTTTACACCAGAATGGATCCTACTTCGAAAGGAGAAGCGGAGGTCTGGTCCCAGGGCGGAGTTCACCGCTATACGGACGAGGCTGGGACAATTGGTCCCAGGGCGGAGTTTACCCGAGACCTGTCCTGCACTGCGGATTGAGACGGGGAGATTGGTTAAATGTGACGGGATGGAGGTCCCGGAGCGGGGCCGTCGATCGGATCATCCACCCGGGACTGGCACCTGGAAGATCCGTCGGTAAATGTCAGGAGCGGAGAGACCGCGGCCGCCTCTGGGATGCGCTCAGGGCGCGGATTTACTAATGAGCCGAAACACTGAGGTGAGCGGATATTTCACCGCGCTCTTCACCTGCTCCCTGAACTTGGACTGGGTCCCCGCGTAAATAAATGTGTTCGTGCAGCAGCTGAGATTTCTCAGCAAATACCCGACGTTGTTAAAGATCCAGTCAGTATCATTCCGATCATTTCCAATTCCTGTGATCTGATAATAGACGAAGAATACAACATACGTCAGCCACAGGAGGATGAAACTGCCGGAGATGGTGAAGAGTAAAACCACAGACCTCCTCCTGCTCTCCATCTCCGGGTCTCTGCGGTTCTCCCCCTTGCTCTCACCCCTCAGCCCCTTACGGACCCGACTGGCCACTAAAATGTGCCGGACTGTCAGAGCGTTGAGCAGCAGGATTACAGCGAAAGGGAGGAGTGGAGTTAAAACCGTGTCGAGCCAGTCAAATGCCACCCACCCGGGGTCAGTGTAATAACTGTCCACCACAACACAGCCCCACGGGACATTGTCGATGATTCTCCCGGGCTCCTGTGTGAAGTAGCGGGGAACGTTTTTCAGACAGAACAGAACGCCGGCTGTTGCGAGAACCGCAGCCGCAGTTTTCCCGCTGCAATATTTAGTTTTCAGCTTCTGGCAACAAATGGCGACAAACCGATCAAAGGTGAAAGTGACGGTGAACCAGACAGAACAGTCTGTCGCTGCAAACGTCAGTACTTCGATAACACTGCACACAGGGGTGATGGAGAGGAAACTCCACTCAAGGTAATGATATCGGATCCAATACAAAATGACCTCGGTGATCACGACCAGTAGATCTGCCGCTGCCATGGCCACCAGGTAGCGAGTGGTGCAGGTGGAGAGGCCGCACTTTCCCCGGGACAGGATCACAATCGCCACTAAATTCACTGCGGAAAGAGAAGGGAACGGACACTGGGCATTTACTGAACACGTTCTCCGGGGCTGAACACCGGCTCGAGTTTCAGACCGGCGTGTTGAAGGGCGGGGAGGGAACGAGCTACAATAGGCGGAATGAGATGAGAAGAACTTTTTTCACACAGAGAGTGGTGAATCTCTGGAACTCTCTGCCACAGAGGGTAGTTGAGGCCACACAGTTCATTGGCTATATTTACGAGGGAGTTAGATGTGGCCCTTGTGGCTAAGGGGATCAGGGGGTATGGAGAGAAGGCAGGTACGGGATACTGAGTTGGATGATCAGCCGTGATCATATTGAATGGCGGTGCAGGCTCGAAGGGCCGAATGGCCTACTCCTGCACCTAATTTCTATGTTTCTATGTTTCTAATTTCGGTTGGCTGAAAATAAGAAATATCACAGCGTTAATTAAAACATATTTCACTGAGAGGATCGATATGCTTCACGTATTTTTTGTGTGACGATGATCAGTTGGGAATCTTGTAACATGATCAGATCTTGAATTTGTTCTGCTCGCTTACCAGGGATTCCAACGGCAGCCATCACCACGTACAAGATTTTCTCCACATTGTAATATTCTCTCAGCTTTTCCTCCATTTTCTCTGCCCAGCGACGTGTCCCAGCGAGCTACCGGTAAACTCCAGGAATGAAATGATGAGGCAGAACATTCCCGGGGATTTTATACCATGTTCCGTCTCCACCGGGACAGTAAAGTTTCAAAAGAGTTTAAAAATAGAGACGTTGATATTATTCGCAAACAGATGACATCAGCAAAGTGAAATCCCCGCTGAGACAGGTTGTGATTTATTAACCATATAACCATATAACAATTACAGCACGGAAACAGGCCATCTCGGCCCTACAAGTCCGTGCCGAACAACTTTTTTTTCCCTTAGTCCCACCTGCCTGCACTCATACCATAACCCTCCATTCCCTTCTCATCCATATGCCTATCCAATTTATTTTTAAATGATACCAACGAACCTGCCTCCACCACTTCCACTGGAAGCTCATTCCACACCGCTACCACTCTCTGAGTAAAGAAGTTCCCCCTCATGTTACCCCTAAACTACTGTCCCTTAATTCTGAAGTCATGTCCTCTTGTTTGAATCTTCCCTATTCTCAAAGGGAAAAGCTTGTCCACATCAACTCTGTCTATAATAATAATAAATAATAATAATTTTATTTATAGAGCACTTTAAAAACAAACATAGCTGCAACAAAGTGCTGTACATCACTAATCATTGACAAAAAAAGTTAATACACACCAAAAATAACAATCAAAAGAAATAGTAGGAAAAGACATGTAAAATAAAGAAACATCAAAAACACCACAAACAGAAGCAAAGCCTCAGGCATGGTCAAAAGCCAGGGAGTACAAATGTGTTTTAACACTGGATTTGAAGATGGACAGTGAGGGGGCCTGTCTGATGTGCAACGGCAGGGTGTTCCAGAGTGCCGGAGCAGCAACAGAGAAGGCTCTATCCCCTCTGAGCCTCCGACTAGACCTCGGTACCTCCAGGAGCAGCTGACCAGCTGACCTGAGGGACCGGGCAGGAGCGTATGGGTGGAGCAGCTCAGAGAGGCAAGGCGGGGCGAGCCCATTCAGAGATTTTAAAAACAAATAACAGTATCTTCAAATGAACTCGAAAGTGCACCGGGAGCCAGTGGAGGGAGGCCAGAATTGGCGATATGTGCTCCCTCTTTCGAGTCCCTGTTAAAAGGCGAGCAGCAGCATTCTGAACCAACTGGAGACGAGCCATCATTTAGCCTATCCCTCTCATCATTTTAAAGACCTCTATCAAGTCCCCCCTTAACCTTCTGCGCTCCAGAGAATAAAGACCAAACTTATTCAACCTATCTCTGTAACACTCTGTAACACTCTGTTATTCAGGGAATTGATTGAGAAACTCCAAGTTGCGGCGATACTAAGGGATGGATATTGGGAGGAGCATTGTTGCAGCAAAGAGGATGTTGTATCACGTGTGTTGCTATGACGCCGAACACACATGCCGTCTCCGATACGGGATTAGTCCGAGAATATGTCAGTCATCAATAAAGGTCAGCGAATGGTCCAGAACCCCGCGTCCACGACATCACTGACCGGGGGGGGGGGGAGGGGGGGGAGGGGGGGGGGTGTTAAGCTTTCGTTTGTGAAATGATGGCAGTGATTCCATCCAGAGATGCAACCACAGAAACATAGAAAATAGGTGCAAGAGGAGGCCATTCGGCCCTTCGAGCCAGCACCATTCGCCATTCAATGTGATCATGGCTGATCGTCCCCAATCAATAACCCGTGCCTGCCTTCTCCCCATATCCCTTGACTCCACCAGCCCCCAGAACTCTATCTAACTCTCTCTTAAATCCATCCAGTGTCTTGGCCACCACTGCCCTCTGTGGCAGGGAATTCCATAACTTCACAACTCTCTCGGTGAAAAAGTTTTTCTCACCTCAGTCTTAAATGGCTTCCTCTTCATTGTGGCTCCTGGTTCTGGACTCGCCCAACATTGGGGCCATTGTTCCTGCATCTAGCTTGTCCAGTCCTTTTCTAATATTATATCTTTCTATAAGATCCCCCCCCCCCCCCCCCCTCATCCTTCTAAACTCAAGTGAATACAAGCCTAGTCTTTTCAATCTTTCCCTATATGACAGTCCCGCCATCCCAGGGATCGATCTGGTGAACCTACGCTGCACTGCCTCAATCACAAGGATGCCCTTCGTCAAATTCGGAGACCAAAACTGGACACAATACTCCAGATGTGGTCTAACCAGAGCCCTATACAACTGCAGAAGAACCGCTTTACTCCTATACTGAAATCCTCTTGTAATGAAGGTCAACATTCCATTGGCTTTCTATATGCATCATTGATCGGGAGGTGACTGGAGGGTGGGGGGAAGCTTGAGCTTGCATTTGTAAAATAGTGGCAGTGACTCCAAGCTGCTGTGAGTACCGTAGAGGCAGTGATGGGCGCGGGTGTCTAGAACAATTACTGACCTTTGTCGATAGCTGAGAAGGTGTCGCACCAATCCCGTCCCCGGAGACGTACACGGTACAACAATTGAAGTATTTTAAAATGTAACAAGGTACACAAATGTAAATACTTTTAAATGTAACAGGTTACAACAATTCTTGCAGCGTTTATAGATTTTTAAAAATTGTTTTATACCTATTTATCATTTTGACTTAGCGTCATTTGAGTATAGAAGCTGGGATGTAATGTTAAAATTGTACAAGGCATTGGTGAGGCCAATTCTGGAGTATGGTGTACAATTTTGGTCGCCCAATTATAGGAAGGATGTCAACAAAATAGAGAGAGAGTACAGAGGAGATTTACTAGAATGTTGCCTGGTTTCAACAACTAAGTTACAGAGATAGGTTGAATAAGTTAGGTCTTTATTCTCTGGAGCGCAGAAGGTTAAGGGGGGACTTGATAGAGGTCTTTAAAATGATGAGAGGGATAGACAGAGTTGATGTGGACAAGCTTTTCCCTTTGAGAATAGGGAAGATTCAAACAAGAGGACATGACTTCAGAATTAAGGGACAGAAGTTTAGGGGTAATATGAGGGGGAACTTCTTTACTCAGAGAGTGGTAGCGGTGTGGAATGAGCTTCCAGTGGAAGTGGTGGAGGCAGGTTCATTGGTATCATTTAAAAATAAATTGGATAGGCATATGGATGATGAGAAGGGAATGGGGGGTTATGGTATGAGTGCAGGCAGGTGGGACTAAGGGGAAAAAATTTGATCGGCATGGACTTGTAGGGCAGAGATGGCCTGTTTCCGTGCTGTAATTGTTATATGGTTATATGTCCGTTTGGCGTCATGGCTTGTCCACCTGACGTCCTTTCGGCATCTTGGCTTCGGCTTCTTGTCCTTCGACGTCCCATCCGGAAACCGTTAGTGGCTCTGCTGAGGTAACGTGAGATGGCAATGTCCTCCAGAGAGGGCAGTGGGCAGCCGGGGTTTCTCTCTGCTGTTTTTAACACTCTCTGGAGCGCTTTCTGGTCTGCAGCACAGCAGCCTGCATACCACACTGACATGCAATACGACAGTAGACTCTCAATGGTCGCCCGGTAGGAGCCTACCTACCTTTCTAACTATATAACTATATAACTATACGGCTATCTGGCTATCTAGCATTATATTTGTTGATTTAGGTCCATTGTCAAGGTACGTGAAGCCAACAGTTGTGAACCTGGGTTTTAGGATGGACAGTGACTTTAAATTAGATCGCCAAATATGCGCGGTGGTTAAGAGTAGGAGTGAACGGGTCCTTTTCACAATGGCAGGCAGTGACTAGTGGGGTACCGCAAGGCTCAGTGCTGGGACCCCAGCTATTTACAATATATATTAATGATCTGGATGAGGGAATTGAAGGCAATATCTCCAAGTTTGCGGATGACACTAAGCTGGGGGGCAGTGTTAGCTGTGAGGAGGATGCTAGGAGACTGCAAGGTGACTTGGATAGGCTGGGTGAGTGGGCAAATGTTTGGCAGATGCAGCATAATGTGGATAAATGTGAGGTTATCCATTTTGGTGGCAAAATCGGGAAAACAGACTATTATCTAAATGGTGGCCGATTGGGAAAGGGGGAGATGCAGCGAGACCTGGGTGTCATGGTACACCAGTCATTGAAGGTAGGCATGTAGGTGCAGCAGGCAGTAAAGAAAGCGAATGGTATGTTAGCTTTCATTGCAAAAGGATTTGAGTATAGGAGCAGAGAGGTTCTACTGCAGTTGTACAGGGTCTTGGTGAGACCACACCTGGAGTATTGCGTACAGTTTTGGTCTCCAAATCTGAGGAAGGACATTATTGCCATAGAGGGAGTGCAGAGACGGTTCACCAGACTGATTCCTGGGATGTCAGGACTGTCTTATGAAGAAAGACTGGATAGACTTGGTTTATACTCTCTAGAATTTAGGAGATTGAGAGGGGATCTTATAGAAACTTACAAAATTCTTAAGGGATTGGACAGGCTAGATGCAGGAAGATTGCTCCCGATGTTGGGGAAGTCCAGGACAAGGGGTCACAGCTTAAGGATAAGGGGGAAATCCTTTAAAACCGAGATGAGAAGAACTTTTTTCACACAGAGAGTGGTGAATCTCTGGAACTCTCTGCCGCAGAGGGTAGTCGAGGGCAGTTCATTGGCTATATTTAAGAGGGAGTTAGATGTGGCCCTGGTGGCTAAGGGGATCAGAGGGTATGGAGAGAAGGCAGGTACGGGATACTGAGTTGGATGATCAGCCATGATCATATTGAATGGCGAATGGTGCAGGCTCGAAGGGCCGAATGGCCTCTACTCCTGCATCTAATTTCTATGTTTCTATGTTTCTATGAACTGCGGAGGGAGAAGGCGATATTGCCATTAGTCCCAGGGTGGAGTTTACACCAGGGTGGAGTTTACACCAGAATGGATCCTACTTCGAAAGGAGAAGCGGAGGTCTGGTCCCAGGGCGGAGTTCACCGCTATACGGACGAGGCTGGGACAATTGGTCCCAGGGCGGAGTTTACCCGAGACCTGTCCTGCACTGCGGATTGAGACGGGGAGATTGGTTAAATGTGACGGGATGGAGGTCCCGGAGCGGGGCCGTCGATCGGATCATCCACCCGGGACTGGCACCTGGAAGATCCGTCGGTAAATGTCAGGAGCGGAGAGACCGCGGCCGCCTCTGGGATGCGCTCAGGGCGCGGATTTACTAATGAGCCGAAACACTGAGGTGAGCGGATATTTCACCGCGCTCTTCACCTGCTCCCTGAACTTGGACTGGGTCCCCGCGTAAATAAATGTGTTCGTGCAGCAGCTGAGATTTCTCAGCAAATACCCGACGTTGTTAAAGATCCATTCAGTATCATTCAGATCAGTTCCAATTCCTGTGATCTGATAATAGACGAAGAATACAACATACGTCAGCCACAGGAGGATGAAACTGCCGGAGATGGTGAAGAGTAAAACCACAGACCTCCTCCTGCTCTCCATCTCCGGGTCTCTGCGGTTCTCCCCCTTGCTCTCACCCCTCAGCCCCTTACGGACCCGACTGGCCACTAAAATGTGCCGGACTGTCAGAGCGTTGAGCAGCAGGATTACAGCGAAAGGGAGGAGCGGAGTTAAAACCGTGTCGAGCCAGTCAAATGCCACCCACCCGGGGTCAGTGTAATAACTGTCCACCACAACACAGCCCCACGGGACATTGTCGATGATTCTCCCGGGCTCCTGTGTGAAGTAGCGGGGAACGTTTTTCAGACAGAACAGAACGCCGGCTGTTGCCAGAACCGCAGCCGCAGTTTTCCCGCTGCAATATTTAGTTTTCAGCTTCTGGCAACAAATGGCGACAAAACGATCAAAGGTGAAAGTGACGGTGAACCAGACAGAACAGTCTGTCGCTGCAAACGTCAGTACTTCGATAACACTGCACACAGGGGTGATGGAGAGGAAACTCCACTCAAGGTAATGATATCGGATCCAATACAAAATGACCTCGGTGATCACGACCAGTAGATCTGCCGCTGCCATGGCCACCAGGTAGCGAGTGGTGCAGGTGGAGAGGCCGCACTTTCCCCGGGACAGGATCACAATCGCCACTAAATTCACTGCGGAAAGAGAAGGGAACGGACACTGGGCATTTACTGAACACGTTCTCCGGGGCTGAACACCGGCTCGAGTTTCAGACCGGCGTGTTGAAGGGCGGGGAGGGAACGAGCTACAATAGGCGGAATGAGATGAGAAGAACTTTTTTCACACAGAGAGTGGTGAATCTCTGGAACTCTCTGCCACAGAGGGTAGTTGAGGCCACACAGTTCATTGGCTATATTTACGAGGGAGTTAGATGTGGCCCTTGTGGCTAAGGGGATCAGGGGGTATGGAGAGAAGGCAGGTACGGGATACTGAGTTGGATGATCAGCCATGATCATATTGAATGGCGGTGCAGGCTCGAAGGGCCGAATGGCCTCTACTCCTGCACCTAATTTCTATGTTCTATGTTTCTAATTTCGGTTGGCTGAAAATAAGAAATATCACAGCGTTAATTAAAACATATTTCACTGAGAGGATCGATATGCTTCACGTATTTTTTTGTGACGATGATCAGTTGGGA
>NW_026575716.1:20000-35286 GCF_028641065.1 Leucoraja erinaceus | reverse complement strand
TCTCCCCCTCTCCCCCGCCCCCTCTACCCCCCACCCCGCCCTCTCCCCTCTCACCCTACCCCTCTCCACATCTAGCCCCCAATCTATCCCCTCTCCCCCTCTCCCTCTCTCCAACCCTCTCTCAATCACACTGCTCTCCCCCCTCTTCCCTCCCTGCCCCCATCTCCCCCCTCTCTCCCCCTCCCCCCTCTCTCCCTCTCCCCCTCCCCCCCCCCCCCCCCCCTCTCTCCCCCTCCCCCCCTCCTCACCCCTCTCTCCCACCGTCCCCCCTCTCTCCCCTCACCCCATTCCCCCCTTCTCCCCCTCCCCCCTCTCATCCCCTCCCCCCCTATCCCCCCCTCTCCCCTCTCACCCTCCCCCCCACGCATGGCCACCGAAGATGAAGGCACCCTCAGCGTCCCGCCCACCCCAGTCATCCCGCCCCTCGTTTCCTATAGGGCGAGCCGCCCGTCAGTCACACCCACGCCCGCCACAACCATTGGCCCGGCCGCCCGTCAGTCAGTCGCCATTGTCCCGCCCATGCAGTCAACCCGCCCCCTTCGTCTCATATAGGGCGAGCCGCCCGTCAGTAACACCCACCCTCGCCACCCATTGGCCGCCGCCACAACCGTCCCGCCCTCCCCCCACTCCCATTGGCCCGATGGGCCGTCACTCAATCCACCCGCTCCCGCACGTCTCCCCATTGGCCGGGCGCGCCCCGTTCGTCCCGCCCCCGGTGTTCGACGCCTTCCATTGGCCGACGCCGGCGCCGGCCCCGCCCCCCGCCGCGGTCAGCCCGTGTCCACGCGCCGGCGCCGCGCTCCCATTGGCTGCCGCTGAGGTAAACAGGCGGCGCCGGCCAATGGGAGCGCGGGGCACGCGGGGCGCTCGAGCGCTGGGCGGCAGTTGGTGGGGGGGGGCGGGGCCGGGTTGCGGCCGTGGTCGGGGCGGAGCCTATAAATAGACCCGCCGTCGACGCCGCCGCCTCAGAGCGCCGTGGACCAGCGAGAGTGGAGGAACGCTGACGTGAACGGCGGCCAAACCCGCTATTTGACAACTAAAACACCTTCTTTCTAACTTCCCACCCGCGAACTAACGTCGTTTTTTGTGTTTTTTTAACTTCCCTTGTCGGAAAAATATTAATTATCCGCCAAGCTGGACGACAAAATGGGGATGAGCAAGAACCTGCTGCAGACGTTCGAGGTCCGGTTCGACGGCGGCGGCGCCGAGCGCGGCTACTACACGGCCGGAGACCGGGTGTCCGGCAGGGTCAGGGTCAGGGCGGCCCGGACACTGCGGGTGGCCGCGGCCGGGCTCAGGTTCGTCGCCCTGGGCTACGCCCGCGCCGAGCTGGGCAAAGGGTCGCAGGCCCTGCGGCAGCAACAGCAGGAGTACCTGCGGCATGGGGGGGCCCTGTGCCCCGACCCCCAGCACAAGCAGCAGGAGGAGCCCGCAGGTGAGAGCAGGGGGAGAGAGGGGTTAACTGTGTGGGGTCAAGGGGGTTAAATCTCCTGGAACAAGGGGGGGGGGGGGCCCCGACCCCCAGGTCAAGCAGCAGCAGCCAGGAAGGAGCCCGCAGGTGAGAGCATAGGGGAAGGGGAGAGGGGGTAATGTGGGGTCAAGGAACATGGGGGGGCACTCTGCCCCGAACTGTGGGGTCAAGCAGCAGGAGGGCCCGGAGGTGGGGGCAGGGGGAGAGGGGTCAAGGGGGAGGGAGAAGGGGTTAATGTCATGGAACATGGGGTTTCCATGTCCTTGGAACATGGGGGGGGGGGTTCAGGAGGGTGAGAGCAGGGGTCAAGGGGTAGGTAATGTGCCTGGGGTTTAAGTGGGATTCAAAGGGTTAATGTGTCCTGGGGGTGGGGGGGGGGGGTTCATGGGGTTAACTGTGGGGTCAAGGGGGGTTTCATGCCCTTGTGGGGTGGCCAACAGCAGGTGAGAGCCGGGGGAGAGGGGGAGAGAGTCCTGGACATGGGGTTAATGGCCTGGAAACATGGGGTTAATTGTCCTGGAACATGGGGTTAAATCTCCTGGAACATGGGGTTAATTCCTGGAACATGTCCTGGAGATGGGGAATTCAAGGGGTTAATTGTCCTGGTACATGGGGGTGGGGGTTCATGGGGGTTAACTGTGGGGTCAAGGGGGGTTTAATGCCCTGGTGGGGTGGGCAGCAGGTCAGCAGCAGGTGAGGCAGGGGCAGGGGGGAGATAGGGGGAGGGAGGGATTAATGCTGTGGGGTCAAGGGGGTTTAATGCCCGCAGGTTTGTGGGTTGGCCAGGAGCCCGCAGGTGAGAAGTGGGGGGAGAGGGGGTTAATGGTCCTGGAACAAGGGGGGGGGGGGTGTCATTGGGGTTAGTTAATGGCCTGGAACAAGTGGGGATTCAAGGGGTTAATTGTCCTGGTAGAAATGGGGGGGGGGGGTCATGGGTTAGTTAACTGTGGGGAACAAGGGAATTCAGGGGTTAATTGCCCTTGTGGAGTGGGGTGGCCAACTGCAGGAGCCCGCAGGTGAGATGCCCTGGTGGGGATGAGGGGTTAATTGCAGGAGCCTGCAGGTGAGGCGGGGCAGGGTCAAGGGGAGGGTTAATGGCCTGGAACATCATGGGGGATTCACGGGGTTAATGAGATCCTGGAACAGGGGTTAAATGTCCTGGAACATAGGGGTGGGGTGGTTCATGGGGTTAACTGTACGGTCAAGGGGGTTTAATGCCCTTGTGGGGTGGGGTGGCCAGCAGTGCCCGCAGGGAGAGAGGGTGAGAGGGTTTAATGGCCTGGAACATGTGGTTAAATCTCCTGGAACATGGAATTGTCCCTGGAGGGGTTCACGGGGTTAATTGCCTGGAACATGGGGTCCTGGGGTTAATTGTCAGGTCCTTGTGGGGAGGATTTTAAGGCCCTTGGTGGGATATTGCAAGGGGTTATTGTCGGGGAAGGGGGTGGGATTACGGGGGGGGGGTCAAGGGGGTTAACTGTGGGGGGGGGGGGTTTAATGCCCTTGTGGGTTGGATGGGGTGGCCCCAGCAGTGCCCAATGGGTTAGGGGGGAGAGGGTGGGAGAGGGTTAATTGTCCTGGAACAAGGGGGGTTCAAGTGGTTAATTGTCCTGGGGATAACTGCCCTTGTGGGGTTGGATATTCAAGGGGTTATTTGCCCCCTAGTGAAAGGTGGGCAAAGGGTTTAATTGTCCTGGAACAATGGGGGGATTCCAGGGGTTAATTGTCCTGAGGATGAAGGGGTTTAACTCTCCTTGGGGTGGGATATTCAAGGGGTTAACTGCCCTGAGGATAAGGAGGTTAACTGTCCTTGGGGTGGGATATTCAAGGAGTTAGTTGTCCTATGGGGTAATTGCCCTGGAGATGGAGGATTCAAGGGGTTAATTGTCCTGAGGATGAGGTCAATAGCCCTGAGGAGGGGATTTAAGGAGTTAAATCCTGATGTTGGGGCTTGCCCTGGCAATAGATGTTGGGCAATCGGGTGTTTCCCTGGTGACGGGAGTCTTTCATTGCTCTGGTGATGGGTGACTCGGGGCAGAGGGTGGTTTGTTGCTCTGGTGATGGGCTGAGTCGGGGCAAGGAGCAGCCTCCTTGTCCTGGTTGTTGTGGAGGAGCGCTGTCGGTGTGTGTGACTGGTGACTGCAGCCCCTGATGCTGATCGTCTCCTTGCCTTTTACAGACGCCAATGGCTGCACCCTGCTGCGATCGGGGGAAATGTACGAGTACACCTTCACCTTCCAGTTGCCTAAAGGGTGAGTAGATCTGTTTACCCTCTCCTGGACCTGGGCGATGCTCTTTGTCCTCGCCGCTACTAATTCCGCCTAGTTTGTGCCGTGATCTCAAATGTTTCTTCCTCCGGCAGGCGTCTTCCCCCGTCCTTTAAAGGGAAGTACGGAGGCGTGTGCTACCTTGTGAAGGCCTTTATTGAGCAGGAGGCCCTGCCGCCCCTGGAGTGCAGCAAGGACTTTGAGGTGGTGGAGCCCATCGATGTCAACACCCCAACCCTGCTGGTGAGTGTCAAGACACTTCTCTCTCACGGTCGGGCACCCAGTTTAAACGCTTGTCTTGTCATTGAGCCCTGCTGTCTCTGCACTAGGTGGTGACTAATGCAGGTCGGGTCATTGCACAATGGGTTGGGAGTAGAATTAAATCCGCGATGCTGGAGTAACTCAGCAGGTTGGGCCGCATTTCTGGAGAAAATGGATAGGTGGCGTTTCGGATCGAGCTGACCCGAACCGTCGCCCGTCTCGTGTGTTTCAAGAAGGAACTGTGCAGATGCTGGAAAATCGAAGGTTTGACAAAAGTGCTGGAGAAACTCAGCGGGCGCGGCAGCATCTATGGAGCGAAGGAAATAGGCAACGTTTCGGGCCGAAACCCTTAAGGAAATGGGTAACGTTTCGGGCCCGAAATCCTTAAGGAAATAGGTAACGTTTCGGCCCGAAATCCTTAAGGAAATAGGTAACGTTTCGGGCCCGAAATCCTTAAGGATATAGGTAACGTTTCGGGCCGAAACCCTTCCGGGTTTCGGCCCGAAACGTTGCCTATTTCCTTCGCTCCATAGATACTGCTGCACCCGCTGAGTTTCTCCAGCACTTTTATCTCCATCACCTACCTGTCCATGTTCCACAGTCTGAAGAAGGGTCTCGACCCGAAACGTCACCCATTCCTTCCATCCAAAGACGCCGCCTGTCCCGCTGAATTACTCCAGCACTCTGCGTCTTATCTTTGGTAGAAGCCAGTGCCTGCAATTCCTTTTTGTTATATTAAAATAAGTAGAGTTGGGCTGAAGTGCTGTGATGCCTCAACTTATAATTCTCCTGTTGCCTTTCAGTCCCCAGTTGGTGGTTCTAACAAGAAGAACCTGACCTGCTTCTTCCTTGCAGACGGCTACGTGTGTATCGCAGCCAAGATTGACCGGAAGGGCTACTGTCAAGGTAACTATCGTGTCCTGTCTTGCTTTGCCGAACGACCCTGCCGTTCTATTCTCCCCCCCCCCCCCCCCCCCCCTCCCGAATGGTCTTTATTCTTTGGAGCGCAGAAGGTTGAGGGGGGGGACTTGATGGAGGTCTTTAAAATTCTGAGAGGGATAGGCAGAGTTGACGTGGACAAGCTTTTTCCATTGAGAGTCGGGAAGATTCAAACAAGAGGACAGGTGCAGGAGTAGAGGCCATTCGGCCCTTTGAGCCAGCACCGCCATCATGGCTGATCATCCCCAATCAGTACCCCGTTCCTGCCTTCTCCCCATATCCCCTGACTCCGCTATCTTTAAGAGCCCTATCTAGCTCTCTCTTGAAAGTATCCAGAGAACCGGCCTCCACTGCCATTTCCACTCATAGAAACATAGAAAGTAGGTGCAGGAGTAGGCCATTCGGCCCTTCGAGCCTGCACCGTTCGCCATTCAATATGATCATGGCTGATCATCCAACTTGGTATCCCATACCTGCCTTTGCTCCGTATCCCCTGATCCCTTTAGCCACAAGGGCCACATCCAACTCCCTCTTAAATATAACGATGATTTGAGAATGAAGGGACAAAAGATTAGGGGCATCATGAGGGGTGAACTTCGTTACTCCGAGAGTGGTAGTTGTGTGGATTGAGCTTCCAGTGGAAGTGGTGGAGGCAGGCAGGTTCGATTTTATCATTTAAAAATAAATTGGATGGGTATATGGACGGGAAAGGAATGGAGGGTTATGGTCTGAGTGCAGGTAGATGGGACTAGGGTGAGAGTAAGTGTTTGGCACGGGCTAGAAGGGCCGAGATGGCCTGTTTCCATTCTGTAATTGTTATATCAATGGCTGCCCCTTGTCTAATCGATGCTCCTCCTCCTCTCCTCCGTGCAGGCGATGAGATTTGCATCAACGCCCAGTTCCAGAACAACTGCTCCAGGATTATCGTGCCCAAGGCGGCCATCTTAGCCAAGCAGACCTACCTGGTGAACAACAGCACCAAGGTGGTGAAGGAGAAGCTGGGCTGTGTGCGGGGGAACCACATCATTTCGGGGATGTCCGATTCCTGGTGCGGCAAGTGCCTCCGGATCCCCACAGTCAAGCCCTCCATCGAATGCAGCATCTTGCGCCTGGAGTACTCCCTGCTGGTGAGTGTGGCTTTGGGCAGTCTCATCCTCACACCATACTTTATATGCTTGTCCCCATTGAGTGGGCAGCTTCAAGAGTGAGTGTTTTATTGTCAAATGCCCCCTACAGAGAAGGTTCACCAGACTGATTCCTGGGATGGCAGGACTTTCATATGAAGAAAGACTGGGATAGACTCGGCTTGTACTCGCTAGAATTTAGAAGATTGAGGGGGGGGGATCTTATAGAAACGTACAAAATTCTTAAGGGGTTGGACAGGCTAGATGCAGGAAGATTGTTCCCGATGTTGGGGAAGTCCAGGACAAGGGGTCACAGTTTAAGGATAAAAGGGGAGACCGAGGTGAGAAAAATCATTTTTTACACAGAGAAACATAGAAACATAGGGTGCAGGAGTAGAGGCCATTCGGCCCTTCGAGCCTGCACCATTCGCCATTCAATATGATCATGGCTGATCATCCAACTCAGTATCCCGTACCTGCCTTCTCTCCATACCCCAGAGAGTGGTGAATCTGTGGAATTCTCTGCCACAGAAGGTAGTTGAGGCCACACAGTTCATTGGCTATATTGAAGAGGGAGTTAGATGTGGCCCTTGTGGCTAAAGGGATCAGGGGGTATGGAGAGAAGGCAGGTACGGGATACTGAGTTGGATGATCAGCCATGATCATATTGAATGGCGAATGGTGCAGGCTCGAAGGGCCGAATGGCCTCTACTCCTGCACCTACTTTCTATGTTTCTAACTTAAAGAAAACAATTTATATAATGGTATATGGACACACTGATTTGTTTTGTAGTAAATGCCTGCTCTGTGTCTGTTGTGGAGAATTTCATTGTCCTATACAGGGACACATGACAATAAACTCACTCTCACTAGAACCCTTGATCGGGTTGTTTAAGAGGGAACTGCAGATGCTGGAAAATCGAGGGGGGGACAAAAATGCTGGAGAAACTCAGCGGGTGAGGCAGCATCTCTGGAGCGAAGGAAATAGGCGATGTTTCGGGTCTCGACCCGAAACATCGCCTATTTCCTTCGCTCCAGAGATGCTGCCTCGCCCGCTGAGTTTCTCCAGCATTTTTGTCTACTCTTTGACCGGGAAGTGGCTTTGGTCTGAGATTGCCAGGGAGAGTGTAATTCCCTCAGGGAGAGGTGCGAATGACAGGGTGGTTCTCTCTGGACTCAACGACATCCTGCTGCATGTTTGGGACTGTCCGTAACTGACTCATCTCTCTCTGCATTTTACTGCATTTCGTTGTCTCTTAAGCTGTACACTACACAATGACAAAGTTTTGAATCTGAACCTGAACCTGAATCTTCCCTTGCAGATTTATGTCCACATTCCCGGCAGCAAGAAGCTGATCCTGGACCTGCCGCTGGTGATTGGCACCATCCCTTACAGCGGCATGGACAGCAGGACGAGCAGCATGGCCAGCGACTGCAGCATGAACACCAACAACAGCATGAGCTACAACAGCATGAGCTGGCCACACATGGCCTTCCCACAGTCCATGTCCGGTAAGCAGTGGCTTTTCCCCCCTCCCTCCGCCTTGTCTCGTCATTCCAACACACTTCTGCGTGCTAAACTGCCTTTCCCCCCTCCCGTCTCCAGAATCGTCATTTGAGGATAACCATCGCATGGAATGCCCCACCACTCCGCTGCTGGATGAGAACGACGGGGTCCCGGAGAGCCCGATCTTCATGAAATCCCCCTTCGACTACCCCTCTCCACCCGTCTGCAACCTGGTAAGCATCAAACCATCCCAAAGATGTGTCCCTGCAAAGCATAATAATAATAATAATAAATAAATACTTTATTAAAAAGCATGTGGATTAATTGCCCCTCTGATTCAGATTCAGATTCAATTTTAATTGTCATTGTCAGTGTACAGTACAGAGACAACGAAATGCATTTAGCATCTCCCTGGAAGAGCGACATAGCAAACGATTTGAATAAATAATTATAAGTGTCCGGGGGGGGGGGGGGTGGTGATTGGCAGTCACCGAAGTACGTTGTTGAGTAGAGTGACAGCCGCCGGAAAGAAGCTGTTCCTCGACCTGCTGGTTCGGCAACGGAGAGACCTGTAGAGCCTCCTGTAGCATCTATGGAGCGAAGGAAATAGGCGACGTTTCGGGCCGAAACCCTTAAGGAAATAGGCAACGTTTTGGGCCGAAACGTTGCCTATTTCCTTCCCTCCACCGATGCTGCTGCACCCGCTGAGTTTCTCCAGCTTTTTTTGTGTACCTTTAAGTGACTGGTCCCTTGTTGATAAATCCGTTATATTTGAGGCAGAATAAGTCACCAGTTAGAAACATAGAAAATAGGTGCAGGTGTAGGCCATTCGGCCCTTCGAGCCTGCACCAGCACCGCCATTCAATATGATCATGGCTGATCATCCAACTCAGTATCCCGTACCTGCCTTCTCTCCATACCCCCTGGTCACTTTGGCCACAGGAGAACCCTCTGATCCCCTTAGCCACAAGGGCCACATCTAACTACCTCTTAAATATAGCCAATGAACTGTGTGGCCTCAACTACCCTCTGTGGCAGAGAATTCCACAGATTCTCAATGTCCCTGCTCCTAGACTCAAATCCTTTTGCTATGAAGTTCAGGAAGAGAGAGTCCCTCAGAGTTGTTTAATTCCCCCCATTTGATCCAGAACTAGTATAAAACGTTGGCTTAAAGCTAAAGCTAAACTCTGGCAATCGGCTCTAAGCTCTAGTACTTTAATCCGTTTGATCTCTGGCAGGGATGTGACTAATCTCTCTCCCTTTTTTTTTCTCCTGTACGGACAGGTGGATGAAAACGGGAACAGCGCGATCCCGGTGCAATGAAGCACCTTACGAAGCCAGGACACATTAAAAATATTATCTTGGACTTGCGTCTAAATTCCGGTCGGCCGTTACGAGGTGCTGGCAGCGCAGGGCCCCCCTGAGGTGAAGGCGGAGGAGGGCCAGTGAAGAGGGGAAAGGAGGTATTATCACTCCCATGTACAAAGCCTTGACTCCGGCAATCGGGCATTCGGATCTCAGTTGTGTCGCGATTCTCTTGACAGCAGTGAGAGGGGGGGCCCCCACAACGCTCGGTATTTCCTCATCACCAGCGTTGTCAGCTGTGCTTGGGTTGTGTCTGATTTTTAATCTAAGGTGTTGTTTTTGTGTGTGTGTGTGTGTGGGGAGAAATCAGTTTGCCTTAAAACTGACAGGTATTTTGTAACCTGGCAGTGCCACATCTTGGTGCCAGGCCAGGGGAAGCTGCTGCTGCTGGGCACGCAGTAGGTCCCGCCAGTCACTGCCCTCCTTGCCCACCTGGGGTAGGACAAGCCCCGACTTAAAATGACAAGATATAACCCCAAGATTCTCTCTCTCAACTGCTGCAAACCAACTCACTCCAAACACGAAGTCTTCAAATATCATTTTAAATTGTTCCAAAGTGTGTAGGAGGATAGTGATCGTCTACATGGGACCGCTGGTCGGAACCGACTCTGACGGCCTGTTTCCCCCGCTGTATCTCAAGTCTAAACATGCGGACTGTATTTTGAAGTGTGTAGAGGGGGGGGCTGAAGAGGCAACGCATAGATTTCTTAAATTTCAAATAACCTCTTTTTAAAAAAAAGTAAAACATGTATAGGTGGCACAAAAAAGCTGGAGAAACTCAGCGGGTGCAGCAGCATCTATGGAGCGAAGGAAATAGGCAACGTTTCGGAATGAACCCCTTAAGGAAATAGGCAACGTTTCGGAATGAACCCCTTAAGGAAATAGGCAACGTTTCAGAACAAAACCCTTAAGGAAATAGGCAACGTTTCGGGCCGAAACCCTTCCGGGTTTCGGCCCGAAACGTTGCCTATTTCCTTCCATCCACAGATGCTGCTGCACCCGCTGAGTTTCTCCAGCTTTTTTTTGTGTACCTTTAAGTGACTGGTCCCTTGTTGATTAGGCAACGTTTCGGGCCGAAACCCTTCTTCAGTGTTGCCTGGCTCGCTGAGTTACTCCAGCATTTAGTGTGTTAAACCAGCATGGGCAGTTATGGTAATACTGCAAGCGCGTGTATTTTTCACTCCAGTGTGTTCTCTCTGACCAGAAAGCCACTCCCGTGTGTGTGTGTGTGTGCCACTGTTGCAAGATTCCAGAAGCCTTGAGCTTCAGAATGCAAATTACTCAGTTGTTTTCCCTTCCCCCCCTTCTCTGTCAGGGGCTCCACAAACAAGCTGGGGCCCACCACTGTGCAGCCTACACATATTAACTACAAGTGTATTGGAGCCACTTTGATACCATATTCTGACGTACGTCTCCACTGTTTTTATACAACGAACACTGTGGCCTCTGGTCATTCTCAATAAGGGACAATAATATCTCATGTTATGCCACGTTTTTGCTGTTGGAAGTGTTATTTGTGTTCGGATTTATTGAAACCACTTGGTTTTGTGCATTTTTCTGCACTCTGCTAGTATTGTGCATCTTGCCAAAGGTTATTTTGTATTTTTCTAAGAAGTCTTTTATTTTGTACACTTGGATGTTTTCAATAAAAGCTGAAATATTTTAAAGTAAGCATTGGGAGTTGCTGTCATGTCTTGTTTTATATCCACGTACATTTCTACAAGAGTGTTTAATACTCGCCAGTCCCAGAAACTTTGTCCCTCTATCCAAAAATGCTGCCTGTCCCGCTGAGATACTCCAGCGTTTTGTCTTATCTACAATAACATTCTTACTTGCAGAAGCACAACAGAATATGTGAACATGATGCTCTTTCCCCTCTCCATCCCCACCCTCTCTCCCTCCCCCCCCCACCCTCTCTCCCTCCCCCCACCCTCACTCCTCCTTACCCCTCTCTCCCCTTCCCCTCATCCCCTCTCTCCATCTCTGTCCCACCCCTCTAACATCCCCTGCCCACCTCTCTACCCCCCCCCCTTCCTGCCCTCCCCCTCTCTCTCTTCCCCCCCCTATCCTGCTCTCCCTCCCCAATCTCTCCCCTTTCCTCCTCCTTCTCTCCCTCCCCTCTTCTCACTCTCTCCCCCCAGACTGAACGGGCCTGCACTTGGTCTAGTCTACAATAACATTCTTGCTTGCAGAAGCACAACAGAATATGTGAACATGGTGCATAATAAATGTGGAACAAAGTTCCCTGTGTGTGTGTGTGTGTGTACATACTTATACACGTATATACAGATCACACATACACACACGAGACCGAGAGAATGGGGATGAGAGGGAGAGGCAGATCAGACATAATTGAATCGGTGGAGTAGCAGTAGACTTGATGGGCCGAATGGTTGGAAAAGCTACAAGTTCCAACGAGTTACACTCACAGAAGCAATTCCAGGAAATCGCACCCGACACTTTCTTAGAAGGCCGAGGAAGTTTGGCAAGTCTGCAGCAACTCACGAATTTTATCGGGAAGCATCCATCACAGCTCGGTTTGGGAACGGTTCCATCCGAGGCCTTGAGAGAAAAACTGCAGAGCCACCCACTAAACACACGCACGCAAACCGACCTCCCTTCCACCGACTCCATCCACACCTCACGCTGCCTCGGCAAGGCCAGCAGCATCATCACCGACCAGTCTCACTCCCTCTCCCATCGGGCAAGAGGTACAGAAGTGTGAAAACAAACTCACACTTATAGGAAACTCTTATAGGAAATAGGCAACGTTTCGGGTCCGAAACCCGGAAGGGTTTCGGCCCGAAACGTTGCCTATTTCCTTAGCTCAATAGATGCTGCTGCACCCGCTGAGTTACTCCAGCACTCTGTGAAACGTCACCTATCCATGTTCTCCACAGATAGAAACATAGACAATAGGTGCAGGAGTAGAGGCCATTCGGCCCTTCGAGCCTGCACCATTCGCCATTCAATATGATCATGGCTGATCATCCAACTCAGTATCCCGTACCTGCCTTCTCTCCATACCCCCTGATCCCTTTAGCCACAAGGGCCACATCTAACTCCCTCTTAAATATAGCCAATGAACTGTGTGGCCTCAACTACCCTCTGTGGCAGAGAGTTCCAGAGATTCACCACTCTCAGTGTGAAAAAAAGTTCTTCTTCTCATCTCAGTTTTTAAAGGATTTCCCCCTTATCCTTAAGCTGTGACCCCTTGTCCTGGACTTCCCCAACATCGGGAACAATCTTCCTGCATCTAGCCTGTCCAACCCCTTAAGAATTTTGTAAGTTTCTATAAGATCCCCTCTCAATCTCCTAAATTCTAGCGAGTACAAGCCGAGTCTATCCAGTCTTTCTTCATATGAAAGTCCTGCCATCCCAGGAATCAGTCTGGTGAACCTTCTCTGCACTCCCTCTACGGCAAGAATGTCTTTCCTCAGATTTGGAGACCAAAACTGTACGCAATACTCCAGGTGTGGTCTCACCAAGACCCTGTACAACTGCTGCAGTAGAACCTCCTCCCTGCTCCTATACTCAAATCCTCTTGCAATGAAAGCCAACATACCATTCGCTTTCTTTACTGCCTGCTGCACCTGCATGCCTACCTTCAATGACTGGTGTACCATGACACCCAGGTCTCGCTGCATCTCCCCCCTTTCCCAATCGGCCACCATTTAGATAATAGTCTGCTTTCCTGTTTTTGCCACCATAATGGATAACCTCATATTTATCCACATTATACTGCATCTGCCAAACATTTGCCCACTCACCCCAGCCTATCCAA
Organism: Leucoraja erinaceus; assembly: GCF_028641065.1. NCBI lineage: Eukaryota > Metazoa > Chordata > Chondrichthyes > Rajiformes > Rajidae > Leucoraja > Leucoraja erinaceus. The sequence continues at coordinate 22,568 of NW_026575716.1, read as the reverse complement.
GTCACCTTGCAGTCTCCTAGCATCCTCCTCACAGCTAACACTGCCCCCCAGCTTAGTGTCATCCGCAAACTTGGAGATGTTGCCTTCAATTCCCTCATCCAGATCATTAATATATATTGTAAATAGCTGGGGTCCCAGCACTGAGCCTTGCGGTACCCCACTAGTCACTGCCTGCCATTGTGAAAAGGACCCGTTTACTCCTACTCTTTGCTTCCTGTTTGCCAGCCAGTTCTCTATCCACATCAATACTGAACCCCCAATGCCTTGTGCTTTAAGTTTGTATACTAATCTCTTATGTGGGACCTTGTCGAAAGCCTTCTGGAAGTCCAGATACACCACATCCACTGGTTCTCCCCTATCCACGCTACTAGTTACATCCTCGAAAAATTCTATAAGATTCGTCAGACATGATTTACCTTTTGTAAATCCACGCTGACTTTGTCCAATGATTTCACCACTTTCCAAATGTGCTGCTATCCCATCTTTAATAACTGACTCTAGCAGTTTCCCCACTACCGATGTTAGACTAACTGGTCTGTAATTCCCCGTTTTCTCTCTCCCTCTCTTCTTAAAAAGTGGAAATATTGCCTTCATCTAGCCTTCATCATTCCTGCATCTAGCCTGTCCAACCCCTCAGCACTGTGTGTCTATCCAGAGAGATTGAGGATTGCAGATATTTTTGGCTGGTTCCACATGTGTTTGGATGGACGTGTTGGACAAACATTTATCCTTGGGAGCAGAGGGCGGACTAATCGGGTGCAGGTCGGGCTGCTGGCGTTGACAGCTATATTTGCGGCTGGAATTTGGCCCGTGTTGGTACAGTGCTTTGGGCTGCAGCATCAGGACAAGCCAGCTGTCGGTGAGAGTGTACATACCACACAAACCTTTAGCACTTGTAATGGGATCTTACTCACACGAGCAGCTGGTGAAAAAACTCACACCAAGTAAGGTTTGTGTGCCACCAAGCCACACAATAACAAGAGTGTTTACTCTTGAAGGAACTGCAGACGCGGGTTTACTCTGGAGATAGATGCAAGGAAGCTGGAGTTAAACCCCCGTCCCACTGTACGAGTTCATTCCAAGAGTTCTCCCCGAGTTTGCCCCGATTTGAACTTGGAGATTTACAGTAATGGCAGCTCGGGGCTCTCGTGGACATAGAAACATAGACAATAGGTGCAGGAGTAGAGGCCATTCGGCCCTTCGAGCCTGCACCAGCACCGCCATTGGCTATATTCAAGAGGGAGTTAGATGTGGCCCTTGTGGCTAAAGGGGATCAGGGGGTATGGAGAGAAGGCAGGTACGGGATACTGAGTTGGATGATCAGCCATGATCATATTGAATGGCGGTGCAGGCTCGAAGGGCCGAATGGCCTACTCCTGCACCTAATTTCTATGTTTCTCTATGTTTCATCCCCAATCAGTTCCCCGTTCCTGCCTTCTCCCCATATCCCCTGACTCTCTCTCGCTATCTTTAAGAGCCCTACCTAGCTCTCACTTGAAAGAATTCTCTCCAGAGAACCGGCCTCCACCGCCACTTCCAAACTCATAGAAACATAGACAATAGGTGCAGGAGTAGAGGCCATTCGGCCCTTCGAGCCTGCACCAGCACCGCCATTCAATATGATCACGGCTGATCATCCAACTCAGTATCCCATACCTGCCTTCTCTCCATACCCCCTGACCCCTTTAGCCACAAGGGCCACAAGACGGAGAGAGAGACAGAGAGAGAGACAGAGAGAGGGAGAGAGAGAGAGAGAGAGAGAGAGAGAGAGAGAGAGAGAGAGAGGGAGAGAGAGAGGGTGAGGGAGAGAGGGCCACATCTAACTCCCTCTTAAATATAGCCAATGAACTGACCTCAACTACCTTCTGTGGCAGAGAGTTCCACAGATTCACCACTCTCTGTGTGTGAAAAAAAATCTTTTCTCCGAAAAGATTTCCCCCTTATCCTTAAACTGTGTGTGTGTGCCCCTTGTCCTGGACTTCCCCAACATCGGGAACAATCTTCCTGCCTCTAGCCTGTCCAACCCCTTAAGAATTTTGTAAGTTTCTATAAGATCCCCCCTCGATCTCCTAAATTCTAGCGAGTACAAGCCGAGTCTATCCAGTCTTTCTTCATATGAAAGTCCTGACATCCCAGGAATCAGTCTGGTGAACCTTCTCTGCACTCCCTCTATGGCAAGAATGTCTTTCCTCAGATTAGGAGACCAAAACTGTACACAATACTCCAGGTGTGGTCTCACCAAGACCCTGTACAACTGCAGTAGAACCTCACTGCTCCTAGACTCAAGTTGAGTGTTTAAACACTGGACTGGTGTCTGTCTGGGTTCAGTGTCGGCGTTGAAGGGGTTAACCCCGCCTGGGTGAACAACGCATGCTCTTCACTGCAATAGGTCGATGCAGCCAGCTCCGAGACACACAGATTGGTGGAGACTGCTGTTCACATGGGTAGCGGCTGGTGTTTCAGTGTGAGCGTGTGTATCAGCTCGTGTCTGTATACACTGAGCCTGTGTCAATCTGTTCTTTCCTACTTATCTTATAGAAACTTACAAAATCCTTAAGGGGTTGGACA
>NW_026575716.1:0-15000 GCF_028641065.1 Leucoraja erinaceus | reverse complement strand
TACAATATACAGTGTATGTATTTAAGAAGGAACTGCAGATGCTGGGAAAATCGAAGGTAGACAAAAATGCTGGAGGAACTCAGCGGGTGCAGCAGCATCTATGGAGCGAAGGAAATAGGCAACGTTTCGGGCCCGAAATCCTTAAGGAAATAGGTAACGTTTCAGGCCCGAAATCCTTAAGGAAATAGGTAACATTTCGGGCCCGAAATCCTTAAGGAAATAGGTAACGTTTCGGGCCGAAATCCTTAAGGAAATAGGTAACGTTTCGGGAGCGAAATCCTTAAGGAAATAGGTAACGTTTCGGGTTCGAAATCCTTAAGGAAATAGGTAAAGTTTCGGGCCGAAATCCTTAAGGAAATAGGTAACGTTTCGGGCCCGAAATCCTTAAGGAAATAGGTAACGTTTCGGGTCTAAATCCTTAAGGAAATAGGTAACGTTTCGGGCCCGAAATCCTTAAGGAAATAGGTAACGTTTCGGGCCCGAAATCCTTAAGGAAATAGGTAACGTTTCGGGCCCGAAATCCTTAAGGAAATAGGTAACGTTTCGGGAGCGAAATCCTTAAGGAAATAGGTAACGTTTCGGGCCCGAAATCCTTAAGGAAATAGGTAACGTTTCGGGCCCGAAATCCTTAAGGAAATAGGTAACGTTTCGGGAGCGAAATCCTTAAGGAAATAGGCAACGTTTCAAAATCCTTAAGGAAATAGGTAACGTTTCGGGCCCGAAATCCTTAAGGAAATAGGTAACGTTTCGGGCCCGAAATCCTTAAGGAAATAGGTAACGTTTCGGGAGCGAAATCCTTAAGGAAATAGGTAACGTTTCGGGACAAAATCCTTAAGGAAATAGGTAACGTTTCGGGCCCGAAATCCTTAAGGAAATAGGTAACGTTTCGGGACAAAATCCTTAAGGAAATAGGTAACGTTTTGGACTGAAATCCTTAAGGAAATAGGCAACGTTTCGGGCCCGAAATCCTTAAGGAAATAGGTAACGTTTCGGGCCCGAAATCCTTAAGGAAATAGGTAACGTTTCGGGCCCGAAATCCTTAAGGAAATAGGTAACGTTTCGGGCCCGAAATCCTTAAGGAAATAGGTAACGTTTCGGGAGCCCTTAAGGAAATAGGTAACGTTTCGGGCCCGAAATCCTTAAGGAAATAGGTAACGTTTTGGGCCCGAAATCCTTAAGGAAATAGGTAACGTTTCGGGCCCGAAATCCTTAAGGAAATAGGTAACGTTTCGGGCCGAAATCCTTAAGGAAATAGGTAACGTTTCGGGCCGAAACCCGGAAGGGTTTCGGCCCGAAACGTTGCCTATTTCCTTCGCTCCACATAGATGCTGCTGCACCCGCTGAGTTTCTCCAGCAATTTTTGTCCACCTTAATAATCTTAGATGTTTCAATAAGAATCACCTCTCCTTATTCTTAAACTCTGCGTGTGTGCGTGTGTGTGTGTGTGTGTGTGGCCCCTGGTTCTGGACTCCCCCAACATCGGGAACATGTTTCCTGCCTCTAGCGTGTCCGAGCCCTTAAGAATGTTATGAGTTTTCGGATAGATGCGCAGAGTCTCTTGCCCAGAGTCGGGGAATCGAGGACCAGAGGACATTAAGGTTCAAGGTGAAGGGGGGAAAAATAGAAACATAGAAATTAGGTGCAGGAGTAGAGGCCATTCGGCCCCTTCGAGCCTGCACCATTCCGCCATTCAATATGTTCATGGCTGATCATCCAACTCAGTATCCTGTACCTGCCTTCTCTCCATACCCCCTGATCCCTTTAGCCACAAGGGCCACATCTAACTCCCTCTTAAATATAGCCAATGAACTGTGTGTGGCCTCAACTACCCTCTGTGGCAGAGAATTCCACAGATTGAATTGGAATCCGAGGGGTAACTTTTCCACACTTTTCGAGGGTGGTGGGTGTATGGAACGAGCTGCCGGAGGAGGTAGTTGAGGCAACGTTTAAGAAACAGTTAGACAGGCACATGGATAGGAGAGGTTTGGAGGGATATGGGCCAAACGCTGGCAGGTGGGACTAGTATAGCTGGGACATGTTGGGCAAGTTGGGCCGAAGGGCCTGTTTCCACACTGTGTCACGCTAGTATGACTCTTGATGAATCAGCCTCGTATATGGTGAAACAGACACTGCTGAACATGATTCATTAACCACTGATGTTTATGCTGCCTAGGTAGAATATTTGAAGGGACTGCTTACTATGCTGATGAAGGAAAGATACTAGAGGAGCGGGATAGGACCACTCCTACGAAATACAATGGACTGACTGGCGTGTACAGTTTTGGTCTCCAAATCTGAGGAAGGACATTATTGCCATAGAGGGAGTGCAGAGAACGGTTCACCAGACTGATTCCTGGGATGTCAGGACTGTCTTATGAAGAAAAAGACTGGATAGACTTGGTTTATACTCTCTAGAATTTAGGAGATTGAGAGGGGATCTTATAGAAACTTACAAAATTCTTAAGGGTTTGACAGGCTAGATGCAGGAAGATTGTTCCCGATGTTGGTGAAAGTCCAGAACAAGGGGTCACAGCTTAAGGATAAAGGGGAAATCCTTTAAAACCGAGATGAGAAGAACTTTTTTCACACAGAGAGTGGTGAATCTCTGGAACTCTCTGCCACAGAGGGTAGTTGAGGCCATTGGCTATATTTAAGAGGGAGTTAGATGTGGCCCTTGTGGCTAAGGGGATCAGAGGGTATGGAGAGAAGGCAGGGATGGGATACTGAGTTGGATGATCAGCCATGATCATATTGAATGGCGGTGCAGGCTCGCAGGGCCGAATGGCCTCTACTCCTGCACCTAATTTCTATGTTTCTATGTTTCTATGTGATCTCTGAGCACAAACTCCAATGTAGACTTTATTCCGATCGAAGGGCCGAATGGCCTCTACTCCTGCACCTATTGTCTATGTTTCTATGTTTACAATCGAGCTGTGTACGATGTACAGATACAGGATAAGGGGAATAACATTCAGTGGAAGGTCAAGTCCGATTAAAGATAGTTTTGGGTAAGGATCTCGGCCCGAAACATCACCCATTCCTTCTCCCCAGAGACGCTCCCTGCCCCGCTGAGTTACTCCAGCATTTTTTTGTGCCTCTGCAGTTCCTTCCCACCCACAAGGTGACATGGTGCCCTCTAGTGTAAACAGGGGAGCCCGTGACTGTCGTATGTTTGTTTGGCACAGGTGTCGCTCCGGGCCGTGTCCAAGATCACGCCCTGACATGCATGGCGCGGTGCCTTGGCGTGTTGTTGTGTGTGTGTGTGTGTGTTTGTTCGCAGCCGATTCAGGACATCCCAACAACACGTTTGTCTAAACCGCACAGTCTTGTGAGCGGCTGGAACACCGAGTCCTTCCTGTTTATGGCAAGCACACTGCACGCCTCCCAGCTCATGTTACACACACTCACTCTCCCTGCCCCCCCCTCTCTCTCTCTCTACCCTCCCTCTCTCCCTCTCTCTCTCTCTCTCTCTCTCTCTAACTCTCTGTCTCTCTCTCTACCTCTCTCTCTCTCTCTCTCTCTCTCTCTCCCTCTCTCTCTCAATTCACCCCCCCCTGCATAAGTCTCTCTCCCTCGCCCCCTCTCTCGCCCCCTCTCTCTCTCTCTCTCTCGCCCCCCCCTCTCTCTCTCTCTTTCTCTTTCTCTTTCTCCCTCTCTCCACAGCCTCTCTCTCCCTCTGAGAGATTCTCCCCCCCTCTCTCCCCTCTCTCTCTCTCTCTCTCTCTCTCTCCCTCTCTCTCTCTCTGCCCCCCCCCCTCTCTCTCTCTCCCCCCTCCTCTCTACCCCTCCTCCCTCTCTCTCTCCTCTCCTCTCTCTCTCTCCCCTCTCCCTCTTTCCCCCCCCCTCTCCCTCTCCCTCTCTCCCTTCTCTCCCCTTCTCCCCCTCTTCCCCTCTCCCCCTCCTCTCTCTCTCTGCCCCCCCTCTCTCCCCTCTCTCTCTCTACCCCCCTCTCCCTCTCTCTGCCCCCCCCCCTGCTTCTCTCACTCTCAATCCCTATCTCCCCTCTATCTCTCTCCCTCCTCGTCTCTCTCTTCCCCTCTCTCTCCGCCTCTCCTGCCCCCCCTTCTCTCTCTCTGCCCCCTCTCTCTCTCTCTCTGCCCCCCCTCTCTCTCTCTCCCGCTCCCTCTGTCCCTCTGCCTCTCTCCTGTCCTCTCTCTGTCCCCCCCTCTCTCTCTCTCTCTCTCTCCCTCTCTCTGTCTGTCCTCTCTCTCTCTTTTTCTCCCTCTCTCTCTCCCTCTGCCCCTCTCTCTCCCTCTCTCTCTCCCCCCCTCTCTCTCCCTCTCTCTCTCACTCTATGTAACTATCTCTCTCTCTTTCTCTCTCCCTCTACCTCTCCCTCTCTCTCTCCCTGCCCCCCCCCCCCCCCTCTCCCTCTGTCCCCCCTTCTGCCTCAGGGGATTAGCCAGAAGCAGCTATTCCGTATCCTAAGATACAAGGAACCGCAGACGCAGGTTTACAAAACAAGACGTGAAGTGCTGGAGTAACTCAGCAGGTCAGGCAGCATTTGTGGAGAACATGGATAGGGGGCGTTTTGGGGTGGGGACCCAGCCAGATATGTTGCCGAACCAGAGTCCCGCTGAGTTACTCCAGCACTTTTGTGTCATAGACAACACACAATAGGTGCAGGAGTAGAGGCCATTCGGCCCTTCGAGCCAGCACCAGCACCAGCACCGCCATTCATTGTGATCATGGCTGATCATCCCCAATCAGTTCCCCGTTCCTGCCTTCTCCCCATATCCCCCGACTCCACTCGCCCCTAGAGCTCTATCTAACTCAAAGTTCACACACACAGAGAGTGGTGAATCTGTGGAACTCTCTGCCACAGAGGGTAGTTGAGGCCACACAGTTCATTGGCTATATTTAAGAGGGAGTTAGATGTGGCCCTTGTGGCTAAAGGGGATCAGGGGGTATGGAGAGAAGGCAGGTACGGGATACTGAGTTGGATGATCAGCCATGATCATATTGAATGGCGAATGGTGCAGGCTCGAAGGGCCGAATGGCCTCTACTCCTGCACCTAATTTCTATGTTTCTATGTTTTCCTTCGCTCCATAGATGCTGCTGCACCCGCTGAGTTCCTCCAGCTTTTTTGTGGTGTACCTTCGATTTTCCCAGCATCTGCAGTTCCTTCTAAAATACATACACTGTATATTGTACATGAAACAAGTGGACCACAACAGTGCTCTCTTGTTCTAAGACGCCCCTCGTGAGAGTGAATCTTTCCCCAGGTTTATTCCGACTGTGGAAATTCGGGGCGGGTGTGTGTGGGGGATTTGACAGATTCCTCTCTCCAGACAGACGTGTCTGGAACTGCCCCGGAATCTTGCTTCCACCCCGATTTCGATTCTGGGAAACGGGAGCTTTTCCGAAACAAAATCGCTGACTCAGGCAGCCGCGAGTCGGGGTGGGACTCGCTGTCTAGACTCCCCTCCCCTCCCCTCCCCTCCCTCCCCCTCCCCTCCCCCCTCTCAACTACCTCCTCCGGCAGCTCGTTCCATACACCCACCACCCTCGAAAAGTGTGGAAAAGTTACCCCCCCTCCCCCAGATTCCTAGTAAATCTTTCCCCCCCCCCTCTCCTCACCTTAAACCTGTGTCATAGAAATAGAAACATAGAGGCCATTCGGCCCTTCGAGCCTGCACCGCCATTCAAATGTTTTTCCTCATCTCAGTCCTAAATGGCCGAGCCCTTATTCTTAAACTGTGTGTGTGTGTGGCCCCTGGTTCTGGACTCCCCCAACTAACATGGGGAACATGTTTCCTGCATCTAGCCTGTTCAATCCCATGAGAATTTTATATGTTTCTATAAGATATCCTCTCATCCTTCTAAATTCCAGTGAATATTTAGCACCGTCGATCCATTCTGGGATAAGCAGGGATTACAGCAGTAAATAGTAACATCGAAACATAGACAATAGGTGCAGGAGTAGAGGCCATTCGGCCCTTCGAGCCTGCACCAGCACCACCATTCAATATGATCATGGCTGATCATCCAACTCAGTATCCCGTACCTGCCTTCTCTCCATACCCCCCTGATCCCCTTAGCCACAAGGGCCACATCTAACTCCCTCTTAAATATAGCCAAGGAACTGTGTGGCCTCAACTACCCTCTGTGGCAGAGAGTTCCAGAGATTCACCACTCTCTGTGTGAAAAATGTTCTTCTCATCTCAGTTTTAAAGGATTTCCCCCTTATCCTTAAGCTGTGACCCCTTGTCCTGGACTTCCCCAACATCGGGAACAATCTTCCTGCATCTAGCCTGGATTATTTATGTCTTCCTTAGTGAAAACAGAACCAAAGTAGTTATTCAATTGGTCTGCCATGTCCTTGTTCCCCATGATCAATTCACCTGTCTCTTATCCTTAAACTGTGTGTGTGTGGCCCCTTGTCCTGGACTTCCCCAACATCGGGAACAATCTTCCTGCATCTAGCCTGTCCAACCCCTTAAGAATTTTGTAAGTTTCTATAAGATCCCCCCTCAATCTCCTAAATTCTAGCGAGTACAAGCCGAGTCTATCCAGTCTTTCTTCATATGAAAGTCCTGACATCCCAGGAATCAGTCTGGTGAACCTTCTCTGTACTCCCTCTATGGCAAGAATGTCTTTCCTCAGATTAGGAGTTTCTATAAGATCCCCCCCTCGATCTTCTAAAGTACAAGCCGAGTCGGGAATGTTGGGGTTCGGGTAAAACGCTCATAAAGTTCGGGGAATTATGCCGAGGTTCATCAGGGGCGTCTTTATCGGGGTTCAGGGTGGAACATTGGGGTTCCGGGGGGGGGGGGTACGGAGCGTTTCCCGGGGGCGCAGGGGGGAATCTAGGGGTACAGGGAAGAATGTCGGGGTGCAGGGAAGAATGTCGGGGTGCAGGGAAGAATGTCGGGGTTCAGGATAGACTCTAGGGGTCCAGGGTGACATCTGGGGGTTTTGGGGAATCTCGGGGTACAGGGGGAAATCTCAGGGTCTTGACGGGAGACTGTTGGGGTTCGGGGAGGTTAGCTGGGGGTTCGGGGTGAAATCTCGGGGTTCAAGGAAGCCTGGGAAGATTCTTGGGGTACAGGCTGTTTCGTGGGGTTAAGGGGGTGTCTCTTGGGGTGCAGGGGTGGCCCAGCAGTACAGGAACAAATGTTGGGGTTCATGGAGACATGTTGGGGTACAGTGAGTGATTTTGGGGGGGGGGGGTTGGGGAAGACATGTCTATGTACCTTGACCACAAGCTCCCTCTGCTGACCACGGGCAAGACTGCGAGCAAACACCAGGCCCACACGTGGAGCTCCGTGCAGGGGACACACAGCAAGGAGCTCTGCTGTGGGGGCCCAGTGTGGCCTCAGAGCGGAGGTGCTAGCGCGGAGCTCCGGCCGAGAAGCATCGTGGAGCTCTGGTCTGGGACAGTGACGGGACGCTAGCAAGGAGCTCCGTGCTGGGGACACGGCGAGAAGCTCTGCACTGGGGACTCCATGCTGGGGACGCGGGCTGGCTCGTGGAGCTCCTTACTGGGGACACCAAGTGGGAGGGGGGGAGAGGGAGGGGGGAGGGAGGGGGGAGGGGGGAGGGAGGTAGAGGGGGGAGAGAGGAGGGGGAGGGGAGAGGGGGAGAGGGGGAGGGGGAGAGAGGGAGGGGAGAGAGAAGGGGAGGGGGAGAGAGGGGGAGAGATAGAGAGAGGGAGTGGCGAGCTCCGAGCTGGGACCACCGGGACCCGCGGAGCTCCGAGCTGGGGCCACGGCCCAAAATGAGCCCCACCTAACACAGTCTCGTGTGTAAAACTCAGTTTAAAATTTATTAATAACAAAATCTCCCGAACGCAGAGGAGTTCGAACAAGCCCCCCCCCCCCCCCCCCCCCCCACAGACCAGCCCCCCCCTGGGACGGGGAGAGAGAGGGGGGAGAGAGGGGTGAGGGGGGGGGTCTCCAATGAAACAAATCTCACATTAACCACATTGATTAAAAAAAAAGGTCGGGCTAGCACGGGGGGGGTGTCGAAGGGCCTGTTTCCGCACCGTATATCTCTCTGGTGAACTAGTGTCCGTCATCTCACGGAAACAGGCCCTTCGGCCCCACCGAGTCCGTGCTAGCCCGGCCAGCGAATGATCGCCTCATCCACTCCCTTCCACACTGGGGCTCGTGAGCTTACAGGGGGGGAGGGGGGCCGCAGCAGGTAGAGCTGTTGCCAGAGACCCAGGTTCCCATCCTGAACACGGACGCTGTCTGTGTGTGGAGCCTGCAACGCGGGTTTTCTCCGGGCGCTCCGGGTTTCCTCCCCCCCCGTCCCAAAGACGGGTTTGTGGGTCAATCACCCCCCTTTGTAAATCGCCCCCCCCCCCTCCAAATCTCCCCCCCCCTCCCCTCCCCCAGTGTGAGATGGGAGAGGGATGAGTGGGGTAACCAGTGTGTGTGGTTGGGCGGGGAATCGACCACTGGTTGGGCTAGCACGGACTCGGTGGGGCCGAAGGGCCTGTTTCCGCGCTTATATATTCCAATTAATCCGCCAGACTCGCCAAATTCCTCCAGCACTTGGGGTTAGGTTTAGTTTAGAGGCCCTTCGGCCCCACCGAGTCCGTGCTAGCCCGGCGCTGGTGTTGGTTGGTTTGAGGATGTTTCTGGTGGGTCCGTGGGGGATTTTTGTGTGGGGACGGGGAAGTGTGGGGGGGGGGGGGCAGGGTGGGGCAACGGGTGTGGTCCGTGGGGGGTTTTTTGTGTGTGTGTGGGTGGGTGGGTGGGGGAGGGGGGGGAAGGGATGGGGGGGGGCTGGACAGGGGGGGCTCCTGAGCCGTGGCCTCACCGCCGGACGGGTCAGTAGACGGCCCTCGTCCCCCTCATCGCCGCTGTCCCCCCCCCAAACTCCTCGCCGTTGTCAAAGTACGACATTACGTAGTCCGTCTCCTGGAGAGAGAGAGAGAGAGAGGGGAATGGTGGAGAGAGAGGGGAAGAGAGATCATTGACACGGGGACAGAGAGAGAGGGGAGGAGGGGGGAGAGAGAGAGAGGGAGAGAGAGGGGGAGAGACAGAGAGAGAGAGAGATGAGAGAGAGAGAGAGGGAGAGAGAGGGAAGAGAGTGGGAGAGAGAGAGAGAGAGAGACAGAGAGAGAGGGAGGGGGAGAGAGGGGGGGAGACATAGGGGGGGAGAGAAGGGGGAGAGAGAGGGGGGAGGGGGAGAGAGAGAGGGAGGAGATAAAGGAGAGAGAGGGGGGAGAGGGGAGGTTTGAGAGGACTGGGACAGGAGGGGGAGAGGGGGAAGAGGACGGAGAGAGAGGGGGGAGATAAGGAGAGAGAGAGGGGGGAGGGGGGATAGAGGGGGGTTTAGAGAGAGGGGAGGGAGGGAGGGGGGGGAGAGAGGGGGCAGAAGGGGGAGAGAGGGGGGAGGGGGAGAGAGAGGAGAGAGGTGGGGGAGAAGAGAGAGGAGGGAAGGGAGAGAGGGAGGGGGAGATAGAGAGAGAGGGGGGGAGAGAGGGGGGGAGAGAGAGGGGGAAGAAGAGGAAGGGAGAGAGAGGGGGGGAGAGATAGGGGAGAGATAGGGGGAGAGAGAATGGAGAGAGGGAGGGGGAAGGAAGGAAGGGAGGGGGTTAGAGGGAGGGGGGGAGAGGGGGGAATCGAACCCACCGCCACCACTCACCTCCTCAAACTCCTCCTCATCGTACTCCTCCTCATTGTCCTTCTCCTCCTCATTCTCCTTCTCCTGCTCCCCTCCTCCTCCGAGCTGTGAGCCCCCTCCTCCTTTTTCTCTCCAGCGTCTGGTTCTTGGGGGGGGGGGGGGGGGGGGGGGGGGGAGAGAGAGAAAGGCAACGTTAGGGTCCGCAGCTGGTTTAGAACCGCTGCCTCCCGCAGCCAGAGACCCGGCTTCCATCCCGACCACAGGCGGACGCTGTCTTTGCGGAGTTTGCACGTTCTCTCCCCGTGACCCGCGTGGGTTTTCTCCGGGCGCTCCCGTCTCACCCCCGCGCGCGCGCGCACGTCTCTGTCGTACGTTTCGACTGGGCAGCCGGGCGCGGGGAACATAAGATGGACACAAAACTCTAGAGTAACTCAGCGGGACTGGCAGCGAATCTGGGGAGAAGGAACGGGCGATGTTTTCAGGTCTAGACACTTCCTCAGGTTCACCAGGGAGGTTCTACTGCAGTTGTACAGGGTCTTGGTGAGACCACACCTGGAGGACAGCAGCAGGGAGGTTCTACTGCAGTTGTACAGGGTCTTGGTGAGACCACACCTGGAGTACAGGAGCAGGGAGGCTCTACTGGAGTTGTACAGGGTCTTGGTGAGACCACACCTGGAGTATTGCGTACAGTTTTGGTCTTAAGGAAATAGGTAACGTTTCGGGCCGAAACCCGGAAGGGTTTCGGCCCGAAACGTTGCCTATTTCCTTTGCTCCATAGATGCTGCTGCACCCGCTGAGTTCCTCCAGCGTTTTTTGTCCACATGCAGCACTGTGGAGCAGACTGTCCCCTCCCTAAACTTCCACCCCCCCCCTCCGCCCTTCGATCCACCATGCTTATTTTCTATGTATAGGAGCACAGGAGGTTCTACTGCAGTTGTACAGGGTCTTGGTGAGACCACACCTGGAGTATTGCGTACAGTTTTGGTCTCCCAATCTGAGGAAAGACATTCTTGCCGTAGAGGATTTGAGTCTAGGAGCAGGGAGGTTCTACTGCAGTTGTACAGGGTCTTGGTGAGACCACACCTGGAGTATTGCGTACAGTTTTGGTCTCCTAATCTGAGGAAAGACATTCTTGCCATAGAGGGAGTTACAGAGAAGGTTCACCAGACTGATTCCTGGGATGGCAGGACTTTCATATGAAGAAAGGCTGGATAGACTCGGCTTGTACTCGCTAGAATTTAGAAGATTGAGGGGGGGATCTTATAGAAACGTACAAAATTCTTAAGGGGTTGGACAGGCTAGATGCAGGAAGATTGTTCCCGATGTTGGGGAAGTCCAGGACAAGGGGCCTCATCAAATAAGGAAAGCGGTAACACCCGCACAGTTTAAGGATAAGGGGGAAAATCTGGATTTTACTCGTACGGGACCGAGATGAGAAAAAACATTTTTTTTTTTTACACCACACAGAGAGTTCTGGTGAATGATTCAGGGAATTCTCTGAAAAAATAATCGGAGATTCCACTGAACTCTCGGTGAAAGTGGCACCTTTCTGATACAAGCAACGTTGACAAAACCTCCAGCATGTTCCACTGAGTAGATCAAAGAGATTTGCAGAATGGCCTGTACTCCTGCACCTATTGTTTGTGTTTCTACAACCCCTCCTCCAGCTTTTTTTTTGATGATCTCCTCTTTCTCCCACCCACTGGTCCGAGGTTTCCTACACTTCCGGACTGGTTGGTCCGAGTTTCTGTTCCCCAGGGGGAGCATCTCAGGAGATTCAGGGAGAGATAGGGGGGAGAAGAGAGATAGAGAGGGGGGGTTAGAGACACAGCCTGGACTTTGCACCCAGCCAGCTCTGCACCCACACAATCTCCTCTGCTGCTCTGTGGCTCCCCACCCCTCCCCTCTCTCCCCTAGTGTCTCTCCCCCTCCCTCTCTCCCCCTCCCCCTGTCTCCCCATCTCCCCCTCTCTCCTTCCCCCTCTCTTCCCCTCTCCCCTCCCTCCCCCCTCTCTCCAGGGCAAGTCCTCCCCCCCACCCTCTTCCCTTCCCCAGTTTTCCCCCCTCTTCTCCCCCACTCTCTGTCCCACACTCACCTAAACACAGTCAACTATTCTCCTCTCAGCCTCCGCTTATCTCCGGATCCTCAGTTTCCCCGGATAATCCGCCAATCTGTGAGCACGAGGGGTAAATGGGGGTGGGGGAGAGGGGGAGAGGGGAGGGGAGGGAGGGGGCCAGAGACGGGTTACATTCTCTCTCCGTGTGGGAACCTCAGGTACATTTAAGGCCACACTCCAACAGGCCATTCGGCCCCCTCTACCCCTCGATGGCCAGGGGCGAGTTTTGACCTGGGGGGGGGGGGGGGGGTGGGGGGGGTGGGGGGGGGGGTTGTACAGGGTCTTGGTGAGACCACACCTGGAGTATTGCGTACAGTTTTGGTCTCCTAATCTGAGGAAGGACATTATTGCCATAGAGGGAGTACAGAGAAGGTTCACCAGACTGATTCCTGGGATGGCACGACTTTCATATGAAGAAAGACTGGATAGACTCGGCTTGTACAAGCTAGAATTTAGAAGATTGAGGGGGGATCTTATAGAAACTTACAAAATTCTTAAGGGGTTGGACAGGCTGAGATGCAGGAAGATTGCTCCCGATGTTGGGGAAGTCCAGGACAAGTGGTCACAGTTTAAGGATAAAGGGGAAATCCTTTAGGACCGAGATGAGAAAAACCTTTTTCACACAGAGAGTGGTGAATCTCTGGAACGCTCTGCCACAGAAGGTAGTTGAGGCCAGAACAGTTCATTGGCTATATACTCCTCTCCTCTCCTCCTCTCCTCTTCCTCTCCCCTCCCCCTCTCCTCTCCTCCACTCCCCTCCCGTCTCCTCCCCCCTTCTCCCTCTCCTACCCTCCCCTCTCTCTCCATCTCCTCCTCTCCTCTCCTCTCTCCTCCCACTCCCCTCCCCTCTCTTCTCCTCTCCTCTGAATCTGTGGAATTCTCTGCCACAGAAGGTAGTTGAGGCCACACAGTTCATTGGCTATATACTCCTCTCCTCTCCTCTCCTCTCCTCCCCTCCCCTCTCCTCTCCTCTCCTCTTCCCTCTCCTCCCCTCTCCTCCCCTCTCCTCTCCCCTCCCTTCCCCACTCCTTTCCTCTCCTCTCTTTCTCCCCCTCCCTCTCTCTCTCTCTCTTCTCTCCTCTGAATATGTGGAACTCTCTGCCACAGAAGGTAGTTGAGGCCACACAGGTCATTGGCTATATTTAAGAGGGAGTTAGATGTGGCCCTTGTGGCTAAGGGGATCAGGGGGTATGGAGAGAAGGCAGGTACGGGATACTGAGTTGGACTCAGCGGGTGCAGCAACATCTATGGAGCGAAGGAAATAGGCAACGTTTCGTCCCGAAACCCTTCGGGTTTCGACCCGAAACGTTGCCTATTTCCTTTGGGTTTCAGCCCCATTTGAAGCCAGTTGAGGCCACAGTTCATTGGCTATATTTAAGAGGGAGTTAGATGTGCCCCTTGTGGCTAAAGGGATCAGGGGGTATGGAGAGAAGGCAGGGATGGGATACTGAGTTGGATGATCAGCCATGATCATATTGAATGGCGAATGGTGCTGGTGCAGGCTGGAAGGGCCGAATGGCCTCTACTCCTGCACCTATTGTCTATGTTTCGATGTTTACCTGGGTTCCAATCTATGGTGTTGTCCGTCGGGCCTGAGGACTGGTATTTGTCAGAGTAACGTTCGATATCTGTGGGCGGAAAACCGTAGATAGGAATCGTGAAATCACATCGCGCGATCCCCAGCCTGGTGGACTGGCCCAGACTCTGGCAGTGGGGGGGGGTGAGGGCACAGTTTTATGCCCATTATCTGCCATCTTAACATCACATAACAAGAGGAGTTGAGTCTAGGAGCAAAGAGGTCCTTCTGCAGTTGTACAGGGCCCTAGTGAGTATAGAAGCTGGGATGTAATGTTAAAATTGTACAAGGCCTTGGTGAGACCAAATCTGGAGTATGGTGTACAATTTTGGTCGCCCAATTATAGGAAGGATGTCAACAAAATAGGGAGAGTACAGAGGAGATTTACTAGAATGTTGCCTGGGTTTCAACAACTAAGTTACAGAGATAGGTTGAATAAGTTATGTCTTTATTCTCTGGAGCGCAGAAGGTTCAGGGGGGACCTGATAGAGGTCTTTCAAATGATGAGAGGGATAGACAGAGTTGATGTGGACAAGCTTTTCCCTTTGAGAATAGGGAAGATTCAAACAAGAGGACATGACTTCAGAATTAAGGGACAGAAGTTTAGGGGTAATATGAGGGGGAACTTCTTTACACAGAGAGTGGTAGCGGTGTGGAATGAGCTTCCTGTGGAAGTGGTGGAGGCAGGTTCGTTTGGTATCATTTAAAAATAAATTGGATAGGCATATGGATGAGAAGGGAATGGAGGGTTATGGTATGAGTGCAGGCAGGTGGGACTAAGGGGAAAAACGTTGTTCGGCACGGACTTGTAGGGCCGAGATGGCCTGTTTCCGTGCTGTAATTGTTATATGGTTATAGTGAGACCACACCTGGAGTATTGTGTGCAGTTTTGGCCTGTTGGCCTTCATAACAAGAGGAGTTGAGTACAGGAGCAAAGAGGTCCTTCTGCAGTTGTACAGGGCCCTAGTGAGACCACACCTGGAGTATTGTGTGCAGTTTTGGCCCCCTAATTTGAGGAAGGACATTCTTGCTATTGAGGGAGCCCAGCGTAGGTTCACCAGGTTAATTCCCGGGATGGCGGGACTGTCATATGCTGAGAGAATGTGGAGCGGCTGTGGGCTTGTACACTCTGTGGAGTTTAGAAGGATGAGAGGGGGATCTTATAGAAACATATATGAGATTGTTAAGGGCTTGGACACGCTAGAGGCAGGAAACATGTTCCCGATGTTGGGGGAGTCCAGAACCAGGGGCCACACACACACACTCACACACACACATACACACACACACACCACACACACACACACACACTCACACACACACACACACACACACACACACACACACACACACACACACACACACACACACACACACACACAGATACACACTCACACACACTCACACACACACACAGATACACAGATACACACACACTCACAGATACACACACACACACACACACACATACACAGATACACACACACACACACACATACACACACTCACACACACACACACTCACACACACACACAGACTCACACACACACACACACACACGCAGACACACACACACACACACACACACACACACACAGTTTAAGAATAAGGGGTCGGCCATTTAGAACGGAGACGAGGAAACACTTTTTCTCACAGTGAGAGTTGTGAGTCTGTGGAATTCTCTGCCTCAGAGGGCGGTGGAGGCCGGTTCTCTGGAGAGAATTCTT